>NW_025232109.1:0-10249 GCF_018294505.1 Triticum aestivum | reverse complement strand
GTAATGAGAGTGGTGTGGTGAACACGATTTGGTAAAGGTATCGATGAGAGGCCATGTAGGAGTACATGGTGGGTTGTTTCATTGAAGCCGACCTTAAGCACTGAGATCTGTATGTGTGATTGAAGATACAGCTACTACCATGCATTGGGCCCTGAAATATGACCCCGCTCGACTTCTTATTCACCCTAGCTCTCTGTCCAGGAGTTGCAAGTAGTTTCTGGTGTTTGTAGTCTACTGGAGGCCGTGGACAGCGCTGACCGTAGGGGTGGGCTGTGATGCGGTAGGTACGTGGCCGGGTGTACCGAATACCCGTTAGGTATCTCGGGAACCCTGTTCACATCGTTCGGGGCCGTATGGGAAACCTCGGCCGGACTCCCTGTGGATGGAACCTGGATAGGCGATAAACCTGGACTAGAGGCTTAAGTGTTTAGGTAGGTTGTGGTCTACACCCATGTCGGCTTTCGCTTGAAGTCTGCCGAGCACATGTCGTGTGCAGACGCTAAGTGGTGGAAACATGTATGAAGAAGTACACCCCTGCAGGGTTATCATGATCTATTCGAATAGCCGCGTCCGCGGTAAAGGACTACTTGGTTGCCTATACAGTTCATAGACAAGTAAATGGAAACTGCTAAAAGCCTCAAGATAAGTGTGAGTGCCGAGGATGGCTCTTTCGTAGGAAGACGGAGGCGGATCCTCGGTAGTGTATTGAATTGGTGAGTAGTGGACTCGTGTGCGCAAAACCATTTCAAGTTGAAGTATCGTAGGATAGTCTAGCCAAGAGTCAAAGCTGGCTTGCTGCAATAACTCCACCAACCCTTCTTGATAATATGCATGTATGTAGGATCTGATGTAAGTCTTGCTGAGTACCTTTGTACTCATGTTGCTATAATTTACATTTTTACAGAAGACGCTGCAACCCCTTCTGATGGGTTCTATGTAGACGTTGACATCAACGAGTAGGCTAAAGGCCCAGGTGGTGACCCTGAGCTTGTGAAGGATCATGTAGTATAGCTAGGCTTTCCAAGCCTCTTTTATTTTACTAGTTGTCTGTACTCAGACAAGTTACTTCCGCTACTGGTTTGTATGACTGCATGACTTGAATGTTGGGTCGTGAGACCCGTACCTTTGTGTATGTTATGTATGGCTCCCTGAGCCTTAAATAAAGTACTTGTGTCATAGAGTCATGTTGTGATGCTTCGTTGTATTTGCACATATCGAGCATATTGTGTGTATGATTGAAATGCTTGGTATGTGTGGGATCTGACTATCTAGTTGTTTATCTTTAGTAGCCTCTCTTACCGGGAAATGTCTCCTAGTGTTACCGCTGAGCCATGGTAGCTTGCTACTGCTCTGGAACACTTAGGCTGGCCGGCATGTGTCCTTCTTCGTTCCCGTGTCTGTCCCTTCGGGGAAATGTCACGCTTTGAGTACCGGAGTCCTGTTAGCCCGCTACAGCCCGGTTTACCGGAGTCCTGCTAGCCCAGTGCTACAGCCCGGACCCACTTGCTGATGACCGACACGTTCGAAGCTGGGTCATGGATGCCTGTCCCTGTAAGTCTGTGCCACTTTGGGTTTACGACTAGTCATGTCAGCCCGGGCTCCTTATCATATGGATGCTAGCGACACTATCATATACGTGAGCCAAAAGGCGCAAACGGTCCCGGGCAAAGGTAAGGCGACACCCGTGGGGATACCGTGCATGTGGCCGCAAAGTGATATGAGGTGTTACCGGCTAGATCGATGTGACATCGAGTCGGGGTCCTGACAGCGTTGGCATCAGAGCCGGACTGCCTGTAGGTTCTCCAAGCCAAACTGGTCGATGTTGAGTCTAGAAATTCTTTAGTGATATGTAGGGGAATTGTTTGTGGGTTGGAACGTAAGGCTCTTTTTACTCCTTTATCTTATGACATTCTGATCTGAGTCAGTCCATTCTTCCACCGGGGGTTAAGGAATTAGGATCTATTCTCTCTATCAGGATCACGTGTTACTAATCAGTAGTACCTTATAGGTATGATGGATACAAGCCTAGTTCAGTTCTTCTACCATATTATGTTGCTAGGATGGACTCAGAATTTGATATGATGATGTTGAGTGTGTATGAAATACTTTGTCAAATGTCTCAAAATCCTTCTTGAGCATTTACAGCTGTTATGCTGCCGAAATTTTGCTAGAAATTCTAATGCCTTTGCATTATGATTGTGTTTTCAGATGGCCACTCGCGACCTCAATCAAGTGGTTCGCCTGACTCGATGCCTAGATGTACCCGGCCATACTGCCAAGTTGGTCAGGGTAATGACTGAGGCTGGATACCGCTGGTATCCTGAGTACACGGTCGAAGAGCAATTTCGGGACTTCAATCAAAGCCAGTATCTCTGCACTGTCAGGATATTTCCATCTTATCCTGGATCCACCGAGCCCCTTCACTGCTCCTATGGACTCGGGGTTACTATTGAGATGGCTGTGCAGGACGCCGCCTACTCTATGATGACCATTATGCGAGTCAGATCTGGTCTATTTCGGGACTCTGATTTCCGGTATATGCCAGGATCACTTCCGGGAGCACAAGGGTATCTCCAGGCTATCTATGCTGACCCCACCCAGGAGGATTCACGGACTCGCACCACTGCTGAGATGCTCGAGGATAAGGACCGTGAAAATCGGGCCTTGAGGTTAGAGCTCTTCAATACCCGTGCTGACCACTGGGCCACTTTGACTCGGTTCGCACCGGCGGTGCAAGCTGGATATTCAGATATGCGCGATCTCTATCCTGTGAGATCTGCTCTGCCAGACGTGATGGGTTGGCGTGATGTAGGAGGCATCACCCCACCTCGTGGTCCCCGCAGGCCACCGTCTGTTGGTCCAAGACCTCATCCTAGCCCCTATGGTCCACAAGCTCCGCGAGATCGTCTGTTTCCGGATGATCATGTTGAGCTTCCAGGCTATGGAGGTGACTTCTACGAGGACTACTACGGATCGGTCTGAGTTAGTGGTAGTATCACTAGTTCGCAACTAGCTGTGTCGTCTATCGTTCCGCGTGACTCGTGGGATATGACCTAGTTTGTACTCTTTCCGGAGGTGTAGAAAAATAATGTATAGGAGCTTGGGATGCCTCCGATGAGATGTAATCCTCTTTTCACCGTAATAGTACTTTGTTTGGTCTTGTACTAAACCCTGTATGGTGTGTATGACGATGGAATAAAAGAAGCAGTTTCTGTATCTACCATGTCATACGGATGATCATCTTGCATTTCGAGTTATTCCTTACATTTTGTATCCTATGTCGGAATTTTATCATCCTGACTAAATCATTGTCTTGTTTACCTAGGATGGTCAACACGCGCACTAACCCTGCTCCTCAAGAGCAGGCCGAAGGCAGTGAAGTCAGGGATGCAAATCTGCCTCATCCTCCTTCCCTAGCCGAGGTTATGATGGAAGCTGAGAGAAACAAGCGGGAGACCAACCGTTTGTTGGAGCGTATTGAACAGAACACAGCACACCATCAGAGGACTAACGTGGTGTCACTCAGTGATTTTATCAAATTACATCCACCCACGTTCCACCACTCCGTCGAGCCTCTCGACGCTGATGACTGGCTTCGCAGTATCGCTCACAAACTGCGTTCTGCGCTGGTAGCGGAGGCTGACAAGGTCACCTTTGCTGCATATCATCTTGAAGGCCCCGCCAGTCTATGGTGGGAGAATTATGGAGCTATGCGCCCGGCGGGCCATGTCACTACTTGGGCTGAATTCAGCGAGGCTTTCCGTGAACATCACATTCCGGAGGGTCTCATGGACCGTAAACGTGAGGAATTTTGCAGTTTCACCCAAGGCCGACTTTCTGTGGATGCTTATAGCAGGGAGTTTGGTAACCTCGCACGATATGCAACCGAGGAAGTTTCTACTGACGCCAAGAAGCAAGCAAGGTTCCGTAAGGGCCTTAGTCCTGAGCTTCGCCGTGACCTCCGTCTGCATGAGTGCACATCTTTTCAGAAACTTGTCAACAAGGCCATCAGTGCTGAAACTGGTCAGACTGATTATGACGCAACACGCAAGCATGGCCGTGACATGGGTTCCTCATCCGGTGCTGGTCCTCAGAAGCGCCGCGTGTGGGTGCCCAACACCGCCCTGCCACCCAGGTTCACACCGAGGCCATCTTTCCAGGCGCCTCGCCCTGTTCAACAGTCTGCACCGGCCAAGCCTTATGGGGGTCCAACTAACAATGCTCCTCCACGTACCAGTTCCGTGACTTGTTTCAAGTGTGGGGAATCTGGTCACTATATGCGTGAGTGTCCCCAGACCAACCCCAACCAGTCTGCTAAAGCTGTTGGCCGTGGCAAGCCGACAGGGAAAGTGTTCCACGCCAAGCCGGTCACCGCTTCACGTGGCCATGTCAACTGTATCTCTGCCGAAGAAGCTCAAGAGGATCCCAACGTCGTTCTCGGTACGCTTCTTGTTAATTGCCACCCGGCATCTGTTCTTTTCGATACAGGAGCCTCTCATTCTTTTATATCCGAAAATTATGCTCGTTTGCATAACGTTGCATTCTGTGACATGCCATCCACTATGGAAATTTCTACTCCTGGTTCTAGATGGCAGACCTCTAGGGTAAGTTATGGAAATGAAATCCAAGCCGACAGACTTGTTTTTCTTGCATCTTTGATAGCCCTCAAATCTTCAGATATTAATATCATTCTGGGTATGGACTGGATGTCAGCTCATCAAGCCAAAATTGATTGCTTCTCTAGGACTGTTCAACTCACCCATCCTTCGGGGAAGATAGTCAATGTCTTGACCCGATTAGCCAAGCGACAATTATATTCTCTTAACGCTAGCCCTTTGCCAGACCTTGAGGACGTGCCGGAAGTCCGTGACTTCCCGGATGTCTTTCCAGAGGAATTGCCAGGTGTTCCACCTGACAGGGATGTTGAGTTCGTAATAGACCTCATTCCAGGAACCGTTCCGATTGCTAGAAGACCCTATAAAATGGCACCCCTAGAACTAGCCGAGCTTAAGAAACAACTCGATGAGTCCTTGAAAAAGGGTTTCATCCGCCCTAGTTCATCTCCGTGGGCTTGCCCCGTCCTATTCGTCAAGAAGAAGGATGGTACGGACCGGATGGTTGTAGATTACCGACCTGTCAATTTGGTCACAATCAAGAACAAATATCCGCTTCCCAGGATCAACGACCTGTATGATCAGCTCGCTGGATCCTCAGTCTTCTCCAAGATGGATTTGAGGTTGGGCTACCATCAAATCAAAATCAGAAACGGGGACATTCCTAAAACGGCCTTTGTTACTCGTTATGGCCAATACGAGTACACCGTCATGTCCTTCGGTTTAACCAACGCTCCAGCCACCTTTTCTCGGTTAATGAACTCAATCTTCATGGAGTATTTGGATAAATTCGTCGTAGTTTATCTCGATGATATACTCATCTACTCCAAGAACGAGGAAGAACATGCCGAACATCTAAGGCTAGTGTTGAAGAAACTTCGAGAGCATCGCCTTTATGCCAAATTCTCTAAATGTGAATTCTGGTTGTCGGAAGTGACCTATCTGGGTCATGTAATATCTGGTAAAGGTATTGCTGTTAACCCTGAGCGAGTTCAAGCCGTCCTTGATTGGACTCCACCTGAATCGGTCAAGCAAGTTCGGAGTTTTCTAGGCTTAGCGAGCTATTGCCGTCGCTTTGTCGAGAACTTCTCCAAAGTTGCCAAACCTCTAACCGAACTCCTCAAGAAAGATAAGAAGTTCGAATGGACTCCACAATGTGAGCACAGCTTTCAGGAACTGAAAAGACGCCTGACCTCTGCTCCCGTACTGGTACCGCCAGACTTCTCCAAGGACTTCGTTATCTACTGCGACGCCTCGCGACAAGGACTAGGTTGCATTCTCATGCAAGATCGACACGTAATTGCTTACGCTTCACGGCAATTGCACCCACATGAGGAGAATTATCCTACTCATGATCTAGAGCTTGCAGCCGTAGTCTATGCACTTAAGACCTGGCGACATTACCTCCTCGGTAATCGTTGCGAAATATTCACTGATCACCAAAGTCTAAAGTACATTTTCACCCAACCGGATTTGAATCTCAGGCAAAGACGTTGGGTTGAGTTGATCACAGACTTCGACTTAGGAATAACCTACACCCCAGGGAAAGCCAACGTCATGGCTGATGCGCTAAGTCGTAAATCTTATTGTAACAACCTGATGTTACAACAAAGTCAACCGCTTCTCCATGAGGAATTTCGGAAGCTTAACCTTCACATTGTACCTCAAGGTTTTCTTTCCACCTTGGTAGCAAAACCTACTCTTACGAATCAAATCATCGCTGCCCAAAAGCGAGATAAGGGAATATCTAAAATCAAAGAGAACATTGCTAGCGGAGGTGCTAGTTGTTTCTCCACAAATGATCATGGTGTTGTGTACTTTGAGAACCGTCTAGTGGTTCCCAAGAACCACCATCTACGGCAGTTGATCCTTAAGGAGGCTCATGAATCTCCTCTCACCATTCATCCCGGTAGTACTAAGATGTATCAGGACCTACGCCAGAGGTTCTGGTGGACTAGGATGAAGAGAGAAATTGCTCAGTATATTGCTAATTGCGATGTCTGTCGTCGTGTAAAAGCAGAGCATCAACGGCCTGCTGGCACCCTTCAACCCTTAGCTATTCCTGAATGGAAATGGGATAAAATTGGTATGGATTTCATTACCGGTTTTCCCAGGACCAAGAGAGGGAATAATGCTATTTTCGTCGTGGTCGATCGTCTTTCCAAAGTAGCCCATTTCCTACCTGTTCGTGAGAGTATAACCGCTAGTCAGCTGGCAGACTTATACATCTCCCGAATAGTGTCCCTCCATGGTGTTCCATTGGAAATTAACTCGGATCGAGGAAGTCTTTTCACCTCTCGATTTTGGGAAAGCTTCCAAAATGCTATGGGAACCCGTCTCTCCTTTAGCACCGCTTTCCACCCTCAGTCGAGTGGTCAAGTGGAACGCGTCAACCAGATTCTAGAAGACATGCTTCGAGCCTCTGTTATCTCATTCGGAATGGACTGGGAGAAGTGCCTACCATTTGCCGAATTCGCTTACAACAACAGCTATCAATCTAGCTTGGGTAAAGCCCCTTTTGAAGTTCTCTATGGACGACGGTGTCGAACACCCCTTAACTGGTCAGAGACCGGGGAAAGACAATTCTTTGGCCCGGATATGATTCAGGAAGCAGAAGAACAAGTTCGTATCGTTCGTGAAAAGTTGAAAACAGCCCAATCTCGTCAAAAGAGTCAATATGACCGAAAACATAAGGCTATGACTTTCGAGGTGGACGAGAAGGCTTATCTTCGGGTCACCCCTCTGAAGGGAACCCATCGTTTCGGTATCAAAGGCAAATTGGCTCCTTGTTACATTGGACCTTTTCGCATTCTCGCCAAACGAGGAGAAGTTGCCTACCAGTTGGAACTACCTCCGCACCTCTCCAGAGTCCACGATGTCTTCCACGTTTCTCAACTCAGGCGTTGCTTCTCGGATCCTATCCGTGGAGTGGACCACGAAACGCTTGATCTCCAAGATAATCTTACATATCGAGAGTACCCCATTCGTATCCTCGATCAGGCCGAACGTACCACCCGACGTCATAATATCAAGTTTCTCAAAGTACAATGGTCGCACCATTCTGAGGATGAAGCAACTTGGGAAAGGGAGGATCGTCTTCGACTCGAGTATCCCGCCTTCTTCCCAGAGGAACCCAAATCTCGGGACGAGATTCTTTTGAGTGGGGGTGAGTTGTCACACCCTAGCTAGTCATGCATCAGAGTGTGTGCATCATGTTTAAAATTCCATTTAATTTGAAATGGGGATTTGTGAAACCCTCAGAATCATTTTTGAAAACGATCCAAATAAAAATTTCTCCAAAAAGGTCCAAGAAAATGCTCATGTTGCTCTCTGGAAATATTGGACAGAGATAAAAATCAAACCAATATTTTAAAGAGCTCATAGGTATTTATTTTGGGCATTTGGAATTAATGCATAAATATTTGCATTGGAAATATATTAGTTATATATATTAATATATGTCCAAATATTATGCCATTTATAAAGGAGCTCTGGAATAATATATTTAGCTCCTGCAAAAATTGGCATAAGGTAAATAAATGATTTAATATTTTATTTAAATCAAAACAAATGTCAGAAATTAGAAAAAGAAAAATAAATAAAAGGAGGAGCTTACCTGGGCTCCTCCCTGTCCGGCCCAGCCAGCTGGCCGGCCCAGCCAGCAGGCGGCCCAGCCCGCCTCCCTCCTCTGTCGTCTTCGTCCTCGACAGAGGGAGGGGAGTGTGGCCGGCGCGCGCGCGCGCCACCGCGCCACGCCACCTGCTCGCCTGCCTGCCTGCCCCTCCCCTCCTCGTCTCGATGCCCCGGACGACGCCACGCCCTCCCCTGCTCTCTCTCACTCTCCCTCGGTTCTTCCCTCCTCTCCCTCGCTCTCTCTCTCACGGCCGAACACCACCATCGCCGCCGTTCGCCATAGCAGCCGTCACCGGCCACCCCTCGCCCCTCCGCTGAGCTCAGGAGCTACGCCGCGACCCCCCTCTTCCTCCCCACCAAGCCAAGCCCCTCCGGAAGCACTGCATCGCCGCCCACGTCGCCGTTCCCCTCCTCGGCCACCGGAGATCGTCGCCGTCGAATCGAGAGCTACCGGACGTCCCCGAGCCCGCTAACCATCCCTGCAGCTCCGCGGTGAGCCACTGACCCGATTCCCCCTTGCCCCGTCGTCCCTAGCATCCTGTAGTTGCCGCCCCCTTGAGCTCCAAAGCTCGCCGCCGCCGTGCCTCGTCGCCGCCGTGGCTGGAGCCGTTGTAGCTCGAAGCCGAGCACACCATCGTGCTCCACACCTCACCAGGAGCACGTAGCACGCACCAACGCCTCCCCTAGCGCCCTGCATTGCCTAACCCGCCGTTGGCCGAACTCCGGCCGCCGCTCGCGAGCTCGCCGTCGTCGGTACCGGCCACCTCAGGCACGGCCACCACCACCGTTCGACGCGCGGGAGCAAGGGCTCTCCAACGAGCCCAAGCACGGCCTCGCCCGTGCCCTGTAGCGCGTTTCCGCATCGCGCCGCCGTCTCGGGCCTCGCCGGCGTCATGTCGCCGGTGGGTTTGACCCACCTTGACCACGGCAGGACCCCCCCCTGTGTCCCTGACAGGTGGGCCCAGCCCTGTTAGCTAATTAGGATTAGCACTAACCGAATTAGTTAAACTAACTACCCCCCCTGACACTGACCAGTGGGCCCCAGCGCCACTAATTCCTAATTAGAATTAAACTAACCCTGTTAAACCCCCCTGTCACTGACGTGTGGACCCCACACGTCAGGTTTGACCCCAGCCAGCCGCAGTTGACCACTGACGTCATGCTGATGTCATGCTGGCGCAATATATATATTTCTGGATTTAATTTAAATCAGGAAATTCCAGAATATTATTTAAACTTCAAAAATTCATAACTTTTATTCTGTAACTCCAAATCAGACAAATTATATATGAAAAATGATCAGAAAAATCCAATCTATCCATCTGTACTATTTTCATGCATGATCAAACAAGTTAAATTGATGTTTTAAGCAGAATAAGGAAAAGCACTTTAAAAGGCCATGTTTAAGTTTGAAATTTGAATCTTTGATTCAAATTTGTTCAAACCCTTCTGGTTTTAGTTGCATTAGCCCAAACACACTCATATTGCCATGTATCATGCATGCATCATATTGTTGCACATTGTTTGGTGATGGTTGTGTATCGGTGTCCTTTGCGACAGGTTCTGCCTCCGAGGAGTACCGTGATTACCCTAACGAAGAACCGTATCAGTGCATCGAACCATCAGGCAAGCAACCAACCATTTGATCATATCGATACAACCCCATGTTCTCGCTCCTGCTCTCTTTTACTGCATTAAGACAACGCGTTTCAAACTGCTGTGTGCTACGGTAGTTGAACCCATTTCCTCTGCATGACCTGTCATTGCCACAGTAACTAGATGAAACCCACTAGCATGTGTAGGAGTTGATTGAGCCATATGTATGTGTTGTTCCTACCTTGCTATGCCTGCTATGCTTAGAGTCGTGTCAGGTCTGGTTCATCTGGGTGATGGGCTAGAGTGAAATGATTATGTCGGTAATGAGAGTGGTGTGGTGAACACGATTTGGTAAAGGTATCGATGAGAGGCCATGTAGGAGTACATGGTGGGTTGTTTCATTGAAG
>NW_025232108.1:9071-10254 GCF_018294505.1 Triticum aestivum | reverse complement strand
ACAATCTCTTTCGAAGTATCAGGGTTTCATACGGAAACTCGTCATTTACAAAGGGATTTCATTTTTTTTGAACTTATTTGAACTCCATCGTTATTCTGTGTTCAAAATGCACCATTCAAAGCCACATCATCAATTTACAACCCTTTCTGACTTCATTTGTTATTTTTCATGCATTTACTGATTATTTTGAGCTATAAGACAATGAAATTGAAAAGCATTTAAAATGAACTCTGAAAAGGTTCCAAGTTTGCATGGTATCGTCATTTCACCCACATAGCATGTGCTAGAACGTAGAGAGGGTTACAGCAAAAACTGGATGCACTTCGTGTACAAAACGGACAATCTCTTTCGAAGTATCAGGGTTTCATACGGAAACTCATCTGTTACAAAGGGATTTCATTTTTTTGAACTGATTTGAACTCCATTGTTTTTCTGTGTTCAAAATGCACCATTCAAAGCCACATCATCAATTTACAACCCTTTCTGACTACATTTGTTATTTTTCATGCATTTACTGATTATTTTGAGCTATTAGACCATGAAATTGAAAAGCATTTGAAATGAACTCTGAAAAGGTTCCAAGTTGGCATGGTATCATCATTTCACCCACATAGCATGTGCGAGAAAGTAGAGAGGGTTACGGCAAAAACTGGATGCGCTTCGTGTACAAAACGGACAATCTCTTTCGAAGTATCAGCGTTTCATACTGTTACAAAGGGATTTCATTTTCTTGAACTTATTTGAACTCCATAGTTATTCTGTTTTCAAAATGCACCATTCAAGGCCACATCATAAATTTACAACTCTTTCTGACTACATTTGTTATTTTTCATGCATTTACTGATTATTTCTAGCTATATGACTATGAAATTGAAAAGCATTTAAAATGAACTCTGAAAAGGTTCCAAGTTGACAGGGTATCATGATTTCATCCACATAGCATGTGCGAGAACGTAGAGAGGGTTACGGCAAAAACTGGATGCGCTTCGTGTACAAAACGGACAATCTCTTTCGAAGTATCAGGGTTTCATACGGAAACTCGTCTGTTACAAAGGGATTTCATTTTTTGAACTTATTTGAACTCCGTAGATTTTCTGTGTTCAAAATGCACCATTCAAAGCCACATCATCAATTTACAACCCTTTCTGACTTCATTTGTTATTTTCATGCATTTACTGATTAT
>NW_025232108.1:1226-1658 GCF_018294505.1 Triticum aestivum | reverse complement strand
TGAAAAGGTTCCAAGTTGGCATGGTATCATCATTTCACCCACATAGCATGTGCGAGAAAGTAAGAGGGTTACGGCAAAAACTGGATGCACTTCGTGTACAAAACAGACAATCTCTTTCGAAGTATCAGGGTTTCATACGGAAACTCGTCATTTACAAAGGGATTTCATTTTTTTGAACTTATTTGAACTCCATTGTTATTCTGTGTTCAAAATGCACCATTCAAAGCCACATCATCAATTTACAACCCTTTCTGACTTCATTTGTTATTTTTCATGCATTTACTGATTATTTTGAGCTATAAGACAATGAAATTGAAAAGCATTTAAAATGAACTCTGAAAAGGTTCCAAGTTTGCATGGTATCATCATTTCACCAACGTAGCATGTGCGAGAACGTAGAGAGGGTTACGGCAAAAACTGGATGCACTTCGT
>NW_025232108.1:0-761 GCF_018294505.1 Triticum aestivum | reverse complement strand
CATACTGTTACAAAGGGATTTCATTTTCTTGAACTTATTTGAACTCCATAGTTATTCTGTTTTCAAAATGCACCATTCAAGGCCACATCATAAATTTACAACTCTTTCTGACTACATTTGTTATTTTTCATGCATTTACTGATTATTTCTAGCTATAAGACTATGAAATTGAAAAGCATTTAAAATGAACTCTGAAAAGGTTCCAAGTTGACAGGGTATCATGATTTCATCCACATAGCATGTGCGAGAATGTAGAGAGGGTTACGGCAAAAACTGGATGCGCTTCGTGTACAAAACGGACAATCTCTTTTAGAAGTATCAGGGTTTCATACGGAAACTCGTCTGTTACAAAGGGATTTCATTTTTTGAACTTATTTGAACTCCGTAGATTTTCTGTGTTCAAAATGCACCATTCAAAGCCACATCATCAATTTACAACCCTTTCTGACTTCATTTGTTATTTTCATGCATTTACTGATTATTTTGAGCTATAAGACAATGACATTGAAAAGCATTTAGAATGAACTCTGAAAAGGTTCCAAGTTTGCATGGTATCATCATTTCACCCACATAGCATGTGCGAGAACATAGAGAGGGTTACGACAAAAACTGGATGCACTTCGTGTACAAAACGGACAATCTCTTTCGAAGTATCAGGGTTTCATACGGAAACTCGTCTGTTACAAAGGGATTTCATTTTTTTGAACTTATTTGAACTCCATTGTTTTTCTGTGTTCAAAATGCACCATTCAAAGCCACAT
>NW_025232107.1:5432-10255 GCF_018294505.1 Triticum aestivum | reverse complement strand
GCGATGACACGGTAGTAGACGTTCTGCGGTAACGATGCGGCGTCAATATTACTAAATACTCGGAGCGCGATAAAATCATGATTTTTTTGCACGACGTGGGCACATGTGCTATAGGAACGATGGTATTTTTTCATAATTTTTGGTGATGGAGAAGTATCCGAAAAATTCCCTCTACGCGGATTGCCCTTCGCGCGTCTACGGCTGTGGCCGGCGGCCTCCGGGGGCTAGCATGCCGCCAAATCTTGCGCCGGCAGCCTCTCACAAGTCTGGAAGTGTTGTCGCGGTTGCAAACGCCCAGCACGCGTGTCCGGGGTGTGCCCCCTTCACGAACGGCGCTTCCACCGGCACCTGGAGGGGGAAACGGACGCGTGGGGCCTACACGGAGGGGATCTTGCTGTGGGACTTCCCGGATGTTGCTCCAAAGTGTTCCTATGGGCTGACCTAACACAACCGGGTGGGGAGGTCCATTGGTCAAAGCCCGTCCTAGCAAATTCAAAGGGGTAGATCTCGTGGTCAAACGCTACAGGGTTAGGTGGGACGGGGGCACTGGGGGTAGCAATGCCACCGGAGCGTCGCACCGGGCCCTCATACATGCGGGGTGGTGTGGTGGCATTCCAAAGAGGCGGGACGCGTCTCCGGGGCGTGGCCCCCCTCACGGACGGCGATGACACGGTAGTAGACGTTCTGTGGTAACGATACGGCGTCAATATTACTAAATACTCGGAGCGCGATAAAATCAAGATTTTTTTTGCACGACGTCGGCACATGTGTTATAGGAACGATGGTATTTTTTCATAATTTTTGGTGATGGAGAAGTATCCGAAAAATTCCCTCTACGCGGATTGCCCTTCGCGCGTCTATGGCTGTGGCCGGCGGCCTCCGGGGGCTAGCATGCCGCCAAATCTTGCGCCAGCGGCCTCTCACAAGTCTGGAAGTGTTGTCGCGACTTCAAACGCCCGACACGCGTGTCCGGGGTGTGCCCCCCTCACGAACGGCGCTGCCGCCGGCACCTGGAGGGGGAAACAGACGCGTGGGGTCTACACGGAGGGGATCTTGCTGTGGGTCTTCCCTGGATGTTGCTCCAATGTGTTCCTATGGGCTGACCTAACACAACCAGGTGGGGAGGTCCACTAGTCAAAGCCCGTCCGTACAAAGTCAAAGGGGTAGATCCCGTGGTCAAACGCTACAGGGTTAGGCGGGACGGGGGCACTGGGGGGGGGGGGTAGCAATGCCAGCGGAGCATCGCACCGGGCCCTCATACATGCGGGGTGGTGTGGTGGCATGTCCGAAGAGGCGGGACGTGTCTCCAGGGCGTGGCCCCCCTCACGGACGGCGATGACACGGTAGTAGACGTTCTGTGGTAACGATGGGGCGTCAATATTACTAAATACTCGGAGCGCAATAAAATCATGATTTTTTTGCACGACGTGGGCACATGTGCTATAGGAACGATGGTATTTTTTCATAATTTTTGGTGATGGAGAAGTATCCGAAAAATTCCCTCTACGCGGATTGCCCTTCGCGCGTCTATGGCTGTGGCCGGCGGCCTCCGGGGGCTAGCATGCCGCCAAATCTTGCGCCGGCGGCCTCTCACAAGTCTGGAAGTGTTGTCGCGGTTGCAAACGCCCGGCACGCGTGTCCGGGGTGTGCCCCCCTCACGAACAGCGCTGCCGCCGGCACCTGGAGGGGGGAAACGGACGCGTGGGGTCTACACGGAGGGGATCTTGCTGTGGGTCTTCCCCGGATGTTGCTCCAATGTGTTCCTATGGGCTGACCTAACACAACCGGGTGGGGAGGTCCATTGGTCAAAGCCCGTCCGTGCAAAGTCAAAGGGGTAGATCCTGTGGTCAAACGCTACAGGGTTAGGCGAGACGGGGGCACTGGGGGGTAGCAATGCCACCGGAGCGTCGCACCGGGCCCTCATACATGCGGAGTGGTGTAGTGGCATGTCCGAAGAGGCGGGACGCGTCTCCGGGGCGTGGCCCCCCTCACGGACGGTGATGACACGGTAGTAGACGTTCTGCGGTAACGATGCAGCGTCAATATTACTAAATACTTGGAGCGCGATAAAATCATGATTTTTTTTGCACCACGTGGCACATGTGCTATAGGAACGATGGTATTTTTTCATAATTTTTGGTGATGGAGAAGTATCCGAAAAATTCCCTCTACGCGGATTCCCCTTCCCGCGTCTACGGCTGTGGCCGGCGGCCTCCGGGGGCTAGCATGCAGCCAAATCTTGCGCCAGCGGCCTCTCACAAGTCTGGAAAATGTTGTTGCGGTTGCAAACGCCCGGCACGCGTGTCCGGGGTGTGCCCCCCTCACGAACGGCGCTGCCGCCGGCACCTGGAGGGGGGAGACGGACGCGTGAGGCCTACACGGAGGGGATCTTGCTGTGGGACTTCCCTGGATGTTGCTCCAAAGTGTTCCTATGGGCAGACCTAACACAACCGGGGGGGAGGTCCATTGGTCAAAGCCCGTCCGTGCAAAGTCAAATGGGTAGATCCCGTGGTCAAACGCTACAGGGTTAGGCGGGACGGGGGCACGGGGGGTAGCAATGCCACCGGAGCGTCGCACCGGGCCCTCATACATGCGGGGTGGTGTGGTGGCATGTCCGAAGAGGCGGGACGCGTCTCCGGGGCGTGGCCCCCCTCACGGACGGCGATGACACGGTAGTAGACGTTCTATGGTAACGATGCGGCGTCAACATTACTAAATACTCGGAGCACGATAAAATCATGATTTTTTTTGCACGACGTTGGCACATGTGCTATAGGAACGATGGTATTGTTTCATAATTTTTGGTGATGGAGAAGTATCCGAAAAATTCCCTCTACGCGGATTGCCCTTCGCGCGTCTACGGCTGTGGCCGGCGGCCTCCGGGGGCTAGCATGCCGCCAAATATTGCGCCGGCGGCCTCTCACAATTCTGGAAGTGTTGTCGCAGTTGCAAACGCCTGGCACGCGTGTCCGGGGTGTGCCCCCCTCACGAACGGCGCTGCCGCCGGCACCTGGAGGGGGGAAACGGACGCGTGGGGTCTACACGGAGGGGATCTTGCTGTGGGTCTTCCCCGGATGTTGCTCCAATGTGTTCCTATGGGCTGACCTAACACAATCGGGTGGGGAGGTCCACTGGTCAAAGCCCGTCCGTGCAAAGTCAAAGGGGTAGATCCCGTGGTCAAACGCTACAGGGTTAGGCGGGACGGGGGCACTGGGGGGGGGGTAGCAATGCCACCGGAGCATCGCACCAGGCCCTCATACATGCGGGGTGGTGTGGTGGCATGTCCGAAGAGGCGGGACGCGTCTCCAGGGCGTGGCCCCCCTCACGGACGGCGATGACACGGTAGTAGACGTTCTGTGGTAACGATGCGGCGTCAATATTACTAATTACTCGGAGCGCGATAAAATCATGATTTTTTTTTGCACGACGTGGGCACATGTGCTATAGGAACGATGGTATTTTTTCATAATTTTTGGTGATGGAGAAGTATCCGAAAAATTCCCTCCATGCGGATTGCCCTTCGCGCGTCTACGGCTGTGGCCGGCGGCCTCCGGGGGCTAGCATGCCGCCAAATCTTGCGCTGGCGGCCTCTCACAAGTCTAGAAGTGTTGTCGCGGTTGCAAACGCCCGGCACATGTGTCCGGGGTGTGCCCCCCTCACGGACGGCGCTGCCGCCGGCACCTGGAGGGGGGAAACGGACGCGTGGGGTCTACACGGAGGGGATCTTGCTGTGGGTCTGCCCCGGATGTTGCTCCAAAGTGTTCCTATGGGCTGACCTAACACAACCGGGTGGGGAGGTCCACTGGTCAAAGCCCGTCCGTGCAAAGTCAAAGGGGTAGATCCCGTGGTCAAACGCTATAGGGTTAGGCGGGACGAGGGCACTGGGGGGGTAGTAATGCCACCGGAGCGTCGCACCGGGCCCTCATACATGCGGGGTGGTGTGGTGGCATGTCCGAAGAGGCGGGACGCGTCTCCGGGGCGTGGCCCCCCTCACGGACGGCGATGACACGGTAGTAGACGTTCTGCGGTAACGATGCGGCGTCAATATTACTAAATACTTGGAGCGCGATAAAATCATGATTTTTTTGCATGCCGTGGGCACATGTGCTATAGGAACGATGGTATTTTTTCATAATTTTTGATGATGGAGAAGTATCCGAAAAATTCCCTCTACGTGGATTGCCCTTCGCGCGTCTACGGCTGTGGCCGGCGGCCTCCGGGGGCTAGCATGACGCCAAATCTTGCGCCGGCGGGCTCTCACAAGTCAGGAAGTGTTGTCGCGGTTGCAAACGCCCGGCACGCGTGTCTGGGGTGTGCCCCCGTCACGAACGGCGCTGCCGCCGGCACCTGGAGGGGGGAAACGGACGCGTGGGGTCTACACGGAGGGGATCTTGCTGTGGGACTTCCCCGGATGTTGCTCCAAAGTGTTCCTATGGGCTGACCTAACACAACCGGGTGGGGAGGTCCATTGGTCAAAGCCCGCCCGTGCAAAGTCAAAGGGGTAGATCCCGTGGTCAAACGCTACAGGGTTAGGCGGGACGGGGGCACTGGGGGTAGCAATGCCACCGGAGCGTCGCACCGGGCCCTCATACATGCGGTGTGGTGTGGTGGCATGTCCGAAGAGGCGGGACGCGTCTCCGGGGCGTGGCCCCCCTCACGGACGGCGATGACACGGTAGTAGACGTTCTGCAGTAACGATGCGGCGTCAATATTACTAAATACTCGGAGCGCGATAAAATCATGATTTTTTTTGCACGACGTGGGCACATGTGTTATAGGAACGATGGTATTTTTTCATAACTTTTGGTGATGGAGAAGTATCC
>NW_025232107.1:3318-4946 GCF_018294505.1 Triticum aestivum | reverse complement strand
GCGCTGCCGCCGGCACCTGGAGGGGGGAAACGGACGCGTGGGGTCTACACGGAGGGGATCTTGCTGTGGGTCTGCCCCGGATGTTGCTCCAAAGTGTTCCTATGGGCTGACCTAACACAACCGGGTGGGGAGGTCCACTGGTCAAAGCCCGTCCGTGCAAAGTCAAAGGGGTAGATCCCGTGGTCAAACGCTACAGGGTTAGGCGGGACGAGGGCACTGGGGGGGTAGCAATGCCACCGGAGCGTTGCACCGGCCCCTCATACATGCGGGGTGGTGTGGTGGCATGTCCGAAGAGGCGGGACACGTCTCCGGGGCGTGGCCCCCCTCACGGACGGCGATGACACGGTAGTAGACGTTCTGCGGTAACGATGCGGCGTCAATATTACTAAATACTCGGAGCGCGATAAAATCATGATTTTTCTTGCACGACGTAGGCACATGTGTTATAGGAAAGATGGTATTTTTTCATAATTTTTGGTGATGGAGAAGTATCCCCTTCGCGCGTCTACGGCTGTGGCCGGCGGCCTCCGGGGGCTAGCATGCTGCCAAACTTGCGCCGGCGGCCTCTCACAAGTCTGGAAATGTTGTTGCGGTTGCAAACGCCCGGCACGCGTGTTCGTGGTGTGCCCCCCTCACGAACGGCGCTGCCGCCGGCACCTGGAGGGGGGAAACGGACGCGTGGGGTCTACACGGAGGGGATCTTGCTGTGGGTCTGCCCCGGATGTTGCTCCAAAGTGTTCCTATGGGCTGACCTAATACAACCGGGTGGGGAGGTCCACTGGTCAAAGCCCGTCCGTGCAAAGTCAAAGGGGTAGATCCCGTGGTCAAACGCTACAGGGTTAGGCGGGACGAGGGCACTGGGGGGGGGTAGCAATGCCACCGGAGCATCGCACCGGGCCCTCATACATGCGGGGTGGTGTGGTGGCATGTCCGAAGAGGCGGGACACGTCTCCGGGGCGTGGCCCCCCTCACGGACGGCGATGACACGGTAGTAGACGTTCTGCGGTAACGATGCGGCGTCAATATTACTAAATACTCGGAGCACGATAAAATCATGATTTTTTTGCACGACGTGGCACATGTGTTATAGGAACGTTGATATTTATTCATAATTTTTGGTGATGGAGAAGTATCCGAAAAATTCCCTCCACGCGGATTACCCTTCGCGCGTCTACGGCTGTGGCCGGCGGCCTCCGGGGGCTAGCAAGCCGCCAAATCTTGCGCTGGCGGCCTCTCACAAGTCTGGAAGTGTTGTCGCGGTTGCAAACGCCCAGCACGCGTGTCCGGGGTGTGCCCCCCTCACGGACGGCGCTGCCGCCGGCACCTAGAGGGGGGAAACGGACGCGTGGGGTCTACACGGAGGGGATCTTGCTGTGGGTCTGCCCCGGATGTTGCTCCAAAGTGTTCCTATGGGCTGACCTAATACAACCGGGTGGGAAGGTCCACTGGTCAAAGCCCGTCCGTGCAAAGTCAAAGGGGTAGATCCCGTGGTCAAACGCTACAGGGTTAGGCGGGACGAGGGCACTGGGGGGGGGGGGTAGCAATGCCACCGGAGCGTCGCACCGGGCCCTCATACATGCGGGGTGGTGTGGTGGCATGTCCGAAGAGGCGGGACGCATCTCCGGGGC
>NW_025232107.1:0-2959 GCF_018294505.1 Triticum aestivum | reverse complement strand
TCTCCGGGGCGTGGCCCCCCTCACGGACGGCGATGACACGGTAGTAGACGTTCTGCGGTAACGATGCGGCGTCAATATTACTAAATACTCGGAGTGCGATAAAATCATGATTTTTTTTGCACGACGTGGGCACATGTGCTATAGGAACGATGGTATTTTTTCATAATTTTTGGTGATGGAGAAGTATCCGAAAAATTCCCTCTACGCGGATTGCCCTTCGCGCGTCTACGGCTGTGGCCGGCGGCCTCCGGGGGCTAGCATGCCGCCAAATCTTGGGTCGGCCGCCTCTCACAAGTCTGGAAGTGTTGTCGCGGTTGCAAACGCCCGGCACGTGTGTCCGGGGTGTGCCCCCCTCACGAACGGCGCTGCCGCCGGCACCTGGAGGGGGGAAACAGACGCGTGGGGTCTACACGGAGGGGATCTTGCTGTGGGACTTCCCCGGATGTTGCTCCAAGGTGTTCCTATGGGCTGACCTAACACAACCGGGTGGGGAGGTCCATTGGTCAAAGCCCGTCCGTGCAAAGTCAAAGGGGTAGATCCCGTGGTCAAACGCTACAGGGTTAGGCGGGACGGGGGCACTGGGGGGTAGCAATGCCACCGGAGCGTCGCACCGGGCCCTCATACGTGCGGGGTGGTGTGGTGGCATGTCCGAAGAGGCGGGACGCGTCTCCGGGGCGTGGCCCCCCTCACGGACGGCGATGACACGGTAGTAAACGTTATGCGGTAACGATGCGGCGTCAATATTACTAAATACTTGGAGCACGATAAAATCATGATTTTTTTGCACGACATGGGCACAGGTGCTATAGGAACAATGGTATTTTTTCATAATTTTTTGTGATGGAGAAGTATCCGAAAAATTCCCTCTACGCGGATTGCCCTTTGCGCGTCTACGGCTGTGGCCGGCGGCCTCCGGGGGCTAGCATGCCGCCAAATCTTGCGCCGGCGGCTTCTCACAAGTCTGGAAGTGTTGTGTCAGTTGCAAACGCCCAGCACGCGTGTCCGGGGTGTGCCCCCCTCACGAACGGCGCTGCCACCGGCACCAGGAGGAGGGAAACGGACGCGTGGGGCCTACACGGAGGGGATCTTGCTGTGGGACTTCCCCGGATGTTGCTCCAAAGTGTTCCCATGGGCTGACCTAACACAACAGGGTGGGGAGGTCCATTGGTCAAAGCCCGTCCGTGCAAAGACAAAGGGGTAGATCCCGTGGTCAGACGCGACAGGGTTAGGCGGGACGGGGGCACTGGGGGGTAGCAATGCCAGCGGAGCGTCGCACCGGGCCCTCATACATGCGGGGTGGTGTGGTGGCATGTCCGAAGAGGCGGGACGCGTCTCCGGGGCGTGGCCCCCCTCACGGACGGTGATGACACGGTAGTAGACGTTTTGTGGTAACGATGCGGCATCAATATTACTAAATATTTGGAGCGCGATAAAATCATGATTTTTTTGCACGACGTCGGCACATGTGCTATAGGAACGATGGTATTTTTTCATAATTTTTGGTGATGGAGAAGTATCCAAAAATTCCCTCTACGCGAATTGCCCTTCGCGCGTCTACGGCTGTGGCCGGCGGCCTCCGGGGGCTAGCATGCCGCCAAATCTTGCGCCGGCGGCCTCCCACAAGTCTGGAAGTGTTTTCGCGGTTGCAAACGCCCGGCATGCGTGTCCGGGGTGTGCCCCCCACACGAACGGCGCTGCCGCCGGCACCTGGAGGGGGGAAACGGACGCGTGGGGTCTACGCGGAGGGGATCTTGCTGTGGGTCTTCCCCGGATATTGCTCCAATGTGTTCCTATGGGCTGACCCAACACAACCGGGTGGGGAGGTCCACTGGTCAAAGCCCGTCCGTGCAAAGTCAAAGGGGTAGATCCCGTGGTCAAACGCTACAGGGTTAGGCGGGACGGGGGCACTGGGGGGGGGGGTAGCAATGCCACCGGAGCGTCGCACCGGGCCCTCATACATGCGGGGTGGTGTGGTGGCATGTCCGAAGAGGCGGGACGCGTCTCCAGGGCGTGGCCCCCCTCACGAACAGCGATGACACGGTAGTAGACGTTCTGTGGTAACGATGCGGCGTCAATATTACTAAATACTCGGAGCGCGATAAAATGATGATTTTTTTGCACGACGTCGGCACATGTGTTATAGGAACGATGGTATTTTTTCATAATTTTTGGTGATGGAGAAGTATCCGAAAAATTCCCTCTACGCGGATTGCCCTTCGCGCGTCTATGGCTGTGGCCGGCGGCCTCCGGGGGCTAGCATGCCGCCAAATCTTGCGCTGGCGGCCTCTCACAAGTCTGGAAGTGTTGTCGCGGTTGCAAACGCCCGGCACACGTGTCCGGGGTGTGCCCCCCTCAAGGACGACGCTGCCGCCGGGGTCTACACGGAGGGGATCTTGCTGTGGGTCTGCCCCGGATGTTGCTCCAAAGTGTTCCTATGGGCTGACCTAACACAACCGGGTGGGGAGGTCCATTGGTCAAAGCTCGTCCGTGCAAAGTCAAAGGGGTAGATCCCGTGGTCAGACGCTACAGGGTTAGGCGGGACGGGGGCACTGGGGGGTAGCAATGCCACCGGAGCGTCGCACCGGGCCCTCATACATGCGGGATGGTGTGGTGGCATGTCCGAAGAGGCGGGACGCGTCTCCGGGGCGTGGCCCCCCTCACGGACGGCGATGACACGGTAGTAGACGTTCTGTGGTAACGATGCGGCGTCAATATTACTAAATACTCGGAGCGCGATAAAATTATGATTTTTTTGCACGACGTCGGCACATGTGCTATAGGAACGATGGTATTTTTTCATAATTTTTGGTGATGGAGAAGTATCCGAAAAATTCCCTCTACGCGGATTGCCCTTCGCGCGTCTACGGCTGTGGCCGGCGGCCTCCGGGGGCTAGCATGCCGCCAAATCTTGCGCCGGCGGCCTCCCACAAGTCTGGAAGTGTTTTCGCGGTTGCAAACG
>NW_025232106.1:2824-10256 GCF_018294505.1 Triticum aestivum | reverse complement strand
GTCTCTACTCGAGACCGCCCGCGACGACCCCGCTGGCCACCGCGGCCATCTGCGCCGGCCTCCCGCTCCAGTTCCTCCCCTCCGCCGCTTCCCCTGACCGGCGCCGTGGGAGTCGGCGGCCGCGCCGATGGCCTCGCCCGATCCCCGCGCCTGGGCTCGCCCCAGTCGGGTGCGCCCCTGTCGGCCACGCCCGCTGCGCCCACTCGGGCGCGCGCCCGCACACCCGTAACCGCTAAGGCCCCCAGGGGCCTATGACAAGTGGGGTCGTCCCCTAAAACATTTAAAAAAAAAAGAAGAAAAAAAATATATTAAATAAATAAATAAATAATAATTAAAAATAATTAAAATGATTAATTAATTAAGTAAATAATTAATTTA
The DNA here is from genome assembly GCF_018294505.1 of Triticum aestivum. Lineage (NCBI taxonomy): Eukaryota > Viridiplantae > Streptophyta > Magnoliopsida > Poales > Poaceae > Triticum > Triticum aestivum. The sequence continues at coordinate 9,878 of NW_025232106.1, read as the reverse complement.
ATTAATCCTGATAAATTAAACCTAATGACTAATTAACCTAATTAACTACTATTAATTAAACTTAACTAAGATAATTAGTTAACAGAGTATGACGAACGGGACCCACATGTCAGGGTTGACCAAGTCAACCCTGTTGACTGCTGACGCCAGCATGACATCATGCTGACGTCATAAATTCATTTTTCGAATTAATTAATTAATTAATTAAATTCCAGAAATTAATAAAATCTTTAGAAAATCATATCTTTTAATCCGTAACTCGGATTAAAATATTTTCAACATGAAAGTTGCTCAGAACGACGAGACGAATCCGGATACGCGGTCTGTTCGTCCGCCACACACCCCTAACCTATCGAACCCGCAACTTTTCCCCTCCGGCTCCTCTCCCCGAAAACACGAAACACCGGGAATACTTTCCCGGATGTTTTCCCCCTTCACCGGTATCACCTACTACCGCGTTAGGGCACACCGAACACCGCGTATTGCCTTGTTATATTTTGTGATGCTTTGTTTGCTCTGTATTCATTATTCCTTCCCCCTCTTCTCTCCGGTAGACTACGAGACCGACGCTGCTGCTGCCCAGTTCGACTACGGAGTTGACGACCCCTCTCTCTTGCCAGAGCAACCAGGCAAGCCCCCCCCCCTTGATCACCAGATATCGCCTATTCTACTCTATACTGCTTGCATTAGAGTAGTGTAGCATGTTACTGCTTTCCGTTGATCCTATTCTGATGCATAGCCTGACATTGTTGATACACCTGTTGATACCTTACCTGCAATCCTAAATGCTTAGTATAGGATGCTAGTTTATCATCATTGGCCCTACATTCTTGTCAGTCTGCCTTGCTATACTATCGGGCCGTGATCATCTGGGAGGTGATCACGGGTATATACTATACATACATACATACTATACAGATGGTGACTAAAGTCGGGTCAGCTCATTGAGTACCCGCAAGTGATTCTGACGAGGGGGCTGAAAGGACAGGTGGCTCCATCCCGGTAGAGGTGGGCCTGGGTTCCCGACGGCCCCCGACTGTTACTTGTGGCGGAGCGACAGGGCAGGTTGAGACCACCTAGGAGACAGGTGGGCCTGGCCCTGTTCGGCGTTCGCGGATACTTAACACGCTTAACGAGATCTTGGTATTTGATCTGAGTCTGGCTACGAGCCTATACGCACTAACCATCTACGTGGGAGTAGTTATGGGTATCCCGACGTCGTGGTATCAGCCGAAGCACTTCAGACGTCAGCGATGGAGCGGCGCGCGCCGGATTGGAACGTAAGCCTGCTCTTGTATTAAGGGGGCTAGTTCTGCTTCCGGCCGCCCTCGCAACGTGCAGGTGTGCTATGGGCGATGGGCCCAGACCCCTGTGCGCTTAGGTTTAGACCGGCGTGCTGGCCTCTCTGTTGTGCCTAGGTGGGGCTGCGACGTGTTGATCTTCCGAGGCCGGGCATGACCCAGGAAAGTGTGTCCGGCCAAATGGGATCGAGCGTGTTGGGCTATGTGGTGCACCCCTGCAGGGAAGTTTAATCTATTCGAATAGCCGTGATCTTCGGTAACAGGACAACTTGGAGTTGTACCTTGACCTTATGACAACTAGAACCGGATACTTAATAAAACACACCCTTCCAAGTTCCACAGACAACCCGGTGATCGCTTTTCCGCAGGGCGACGAGGAGAGGATCGCCGGGTAGGATTATGCTTTGCGATGCTACGTGGAGATGCTACTGGAGATGCTACTTGGAGACACTACTTGAAGATGCTACTTGGAGGACTTCAATCTACTCTCTCCTACATGCTGCAAGACGGAGGCTGCCAGAAGCGTAGTCTTCGACAGGATTAGCTATCCCCCTCTTATTCTGGCATTCTGCAGTTCAGTCCACCGATATGGCCTCCTTACACATATACCCATGCATATGTAGTGTAGCTCCTTGCTTGCGAGTACTTTGGATGAGTACTCACGGTTGCTTTTCTCCCTCTTTTCCCCTTTCCCTTCTACCTGGTTGTCGCAACCAGATGCTGGAGTCCAGGAGCCAGACGTCACCGTCGACGACGACCCCTACTACACCGGAGGTGCCTACTACTACGTGCTGCCCGCTGATGACGACCAGGAGTGACCTAGGAGGATCCCAGGCAGGAGGCCTGCTCCTCTTTCGATCTGTATCCCAGTTTGTGCTAGCCATCTTATGGCACCCTGTTTAACTTATGTCTGTACTCAGATATTGTTGCTTCCGCTGACTCGTCTATGATCGAGCACTTGTATTCGAGCCCTCGAGGCCCCTGGCTTGTATTATGATGCTTGTATGACTTATTTTATTTGTAGAGTTGTGTTGTGATATCTTCCCGTGAGTCCCTGATCTTGATCGTACACATTTGCGTGCATGATTAGTGTACGATTAAATCGGGGGCGTCACAAGTTGGTATCAGAGCCGACTGCCTGTAGGAATCCCCCTTTCCAACTCCTTGGCCGAAGTCGAGTCTAGTCGTTGAAAAACTTTTACTAACATGGCTGTGTGGCCCATGGGCCCACGTCGCCATCGGGAGGTATTAGGATCTTTTACTCCTCGATCTTTACTCTGGGATTCTGAACTCTCTTCTATTCGGGTTAAACGATTTTGCTAATAACAAAACTAACTTTAGGTTCTCGCGAGTACTTTCTCCCGGAGAGCCCCTCACTTCAGATGATCGTCTGCTAATCAGAAGAATTCGGAGATACTCTTTGATATTCTCTCGAGACTTTGTGACCATCACTTTTGCTATTCCTGGCCACCGATAAATCCGTATGGATAACTACTTACACTTGCCATTCATACGATCATCCCCCAGTGATCTTGTTATTACAAGATACCCCGAAGTTTTCTCTATTGATCCGAGAATACTTTGTGCCTACTGCCTAGCAGTTCCTTACTACATGAATACCCCCTCAACTAAATACTCGCACTTGTCGAGTATCCGCTCATCCCCTATTGTTCATGTGTTACACAAAATTCTTCAAAATACTATTCGATCTTCCGAGAATCCTCTGGAGCCTTTGGCTCTTGAAATTCTTGCTTGCTTGCATTATGGTTAATCCCATAAGTCTCGTAGTCATATTGACATTCCTTGTCATTATCATTTTGAGTCTGTTGACTCAATATGTTTGCGAATACCCGCAATCATCATTGATCCTTATAAATTACCTTTCCGGCTGAGCTGCCATCCTTTTAACTGGAATTGGTTCTCGACCAATCCAATTGTCTTTGATTGTACCCTAAGGCTATTCAACTTTTCCACCCCTAATTAGAGCATTGCTTCTGATCCCTTGATTTGGAAAACATAATTCCTTTGCATTTGACAATTGAGTTAGTCAGTTGTTTCTATAATCTGCTTCCCCTAGTTGAGTACCGATGCTCACGTCAGATCCCTTGTGGGCCACCAGCTCCTTTGTTGGATTTTATCTGACAACGCCCTTCATATTCAATAAACTTGTGAGCCTTTTTCTCGGATACATAATGCCTTTGGTAAATTGTATCGTCTGCTTTCTCAACCATGCTCTGCCTTCGAGCTTGAGTTAATTACTTCAAAAAAATTCTGGTATAGGATTCTAAGATGCCCCGATGGGTTGAACCTATGCCTTCCTTAATATGTGTGAACTCGAAAGTTTTCACGAGTCGTACTCTTTTGGTATTTTGCCAGATAAAATTTCAAAACTACAACTTCATTGAGCGCGAGAAGTGAATGAAAGGTTGTGCATTGGAGAAGTGGGAGTCGACCTTGAACTTGCGTTCATGCCCATGGACACGATGTACATCTCTCATCGAAGCTTCTTTTAAAATCAATTATTCCCTTGGTATAAGTTCATCTTATATCTGAGAGCTGGCCTTTTTGCAATCGTGGTTCTGACCATGTTCTCCTTTAAATATCATGTCCTGTGCAAGTTTAAGCACTTGTCTTCTATAGAGCAATACCCCAGTTCAACTTCTAGTTTGATCTGTCGTCGAGTATTACCACCTGGTATCTCGAGATTATCTTGGAACTGCATAATTTCTTATGAGTTCTTCATCAAGTGCTACATACTCACCGATTACAATTTTTCATGGGCTCGGAGTTATTGAACACTCAAAGACACCGATAACTGAACCGAGTCCGCTCTACGGTTCAACAACTCTTCAGTAAGCTTCTATAAGTACGAGTTTGTACCCGATCACGCCATTCCTAGCCCGTTTGGCTATATCATTGTCGTGACGATTCTAACTGGGCTACCTAGTCCTTATTCTCGGAGCACCAATCTTCGACGATGAACTAACTTTACGTCGATCCTCATCGTCATATCATTTCACCTTAAACAACAAGCTTGAGTTCGAGTTTGGGTCGTAACTGTGGTTCCAATAACCTCTTGCTTCATCATTCCCTTGACTTGATGTCGTCGCTGGTTGACTACACCTGCATGAAATCTCTCGACAATTGTGTCGTGATCATCATCAACCTTATGAGCTCTTCCAGGAATTCAATTGAATTCATGATGGGTAATACCATCCTTGCCCCTCGATGATTCCTGTTCTCATCGACCACTTTATTGCCTTCCGTTCAACACAACTTGTTCGTGTTTTGTGTAAACCTTGAGATCCCTGCTACCCAGCAGTTGATCTTCCTTACCTCGGAAGTATTACCATCTCTTTTTGTCAAGAATGTGGTGAGAATTTCACCACCTCTTAAGAATTCTTGATATCATAATACTTCTTGCCATCTTCGTTCATTCCTTGGCCCCCGTATTGTTTTCAACCGGAATACCGGCAATTGAGCTAAGACGTGTGAATTCAAAACTTCTAGCAAGCCTCTTGCTTTGAAGTGAAATTCTTAGACTATTGATTATTGAATCACCATTCCGACATTGGTCGTGCAACCCAGCCCATATTTCGGGTGCACCTTTCAACCAATGTTTAATTGTGTATGTTTTCCTCGAGCATACATCATTATACCATTTGAGCTGACAAATGTCATCTTCTTGTTCACATTATCGTGGAAATCCATCAGTTTGGAATTCTCGATGAATTGTCGCTGAGCCCATCAGCCACCTTCTCATCCCCTCCTTGGTTTAATGATGAACTCTTGTTTCGGAACTCGCTTCCATAGTTCATTTCCTGAAAATCTTACAATGTCAACTCGTCAATTGTGTTGCACCTTTTCTTCTCAGGCATCCTGAGTTTGAGGTATCATGACACCAATTGGATATGAATCTCGGTCAGATATGATGGTTGGGACAACTTTCCGAGAGTTATGATGTTGATCCTTTGGTGACCCGGTAACCTGATGTCATGCCTAGCACCCCCCCCCCCCGGCTGGAGGACCTATCCTTATAGATTCCTTTTCAGCAAGGTTATCCGTCCATCCATGAGGAAATTGTAAGACTTATTCTACAAGTTATTCCTGATGGATCCTTCGTGTTTCCAAAGTCTGATCTTCACATGAAGACCATGTCAATGCTATCTCGAAGCATGTCTGCGATACTCTGATTTTCAACAAGAACATCCGAAGCACGATGCTAAATTTTATTTATCCCTTATCCTAAAACCGTTGTATGGGTAATATCATGAGATTCCTTCCCCCTTACCTAAATGGTTTTCTACTTTATATCCTGTCATGGATATCATGCTCTGCTTGTCATTGGGAAGGATATACCCCTGAAATATGTGTTTAAACACATTTTCCTTTCCATTGTTCTGTTTAATCTGATGATCATGTTTTCCTTCCATTGTTGGTTTAACCTTTCTTGTGATCTATATGATCTGAGAAGTAATATTTTCCTGCTTATGTAAACATCTTGTTGTACAATTCTGTCAGTAAGACCCTGTTACTTTTGTTGGTGACATTTCGGTAACCACCGATGGACGAGAACTTTGCCTACTGGTCCGCCTCGTTCAACGAGCAGGAAAATGGTTCTCTTCGTCCCTCGCCCTTGGTATCGACATTGTTGACAACAAAACCGACATGCTATCCTCTGACATACCTTGTTATCTTGACCGTGCAAATATTAGCGCCTTCCTGCTTTTAACCCACATGGTGGGCCCATAACCCACAGTTCTACAGGATCGAAACCTGACTCTCCTATACACCCTGTTGCCAAAGTTATTCCTAGAGCTTGACTTCGAATGTAATGTGCGAGCCACCTTCCTAGTGATCAATTTTGGTATCGGACACAATACTTATTCCCGTTGCTCTGAACCCCATTCACACTCTGTTTCAGGCAATGAACGATTGCCTATCCGTTTTAAACTTCTTATTGCACCTTCTTACTTTGCTCTCGATGTGTTTCATTTGTTCAACTCGAGAGATACTCATATGTTCATACTTGGGTAAACCCTAAAAGATTTTCCCTTGTAACATCCTATCGTTGTAGAGCTGCCCCTTACCTATTCGTAAGTACGATGGAGATCCCGAAGAAAGGATGACAAATTGATCATGGTGACTTGAAGCAGTGAAATGAAGACATCAACGAAAGGGATCAACCTCTTCGAAAGGGAAGCCAAGACCGAGAAGACTCGTTAGGTTTTTCGCTACCAACACCTTCGCCCCTTACTCCACCGCTTAAATCTCGGGACGAGATTTCTTGTAGTGGAGGAGAATTGTGACACCCGGATAATTAGACTACAGTAATCCCAAGCTAATGATGCCACGTCACCTCCATTTCTGTGATTAAACTCACGTTGATTCGAACCCGATTCAAATTCAAATTTAAAACATAGGCAAACAACAAAAGTTTCCAACTTTAAAGCTAAAATGTTCGGAGTGAACTAAATAATGCAGCGGTAATTATGGTGGAGAAACCAAACTTTGATAAAGTGTTTAAAGGCTCTAAGATAATTAAAACAGTAGTTAAAACAGTTAAATACATGCCTATTGAATTTTATAAAATATTAAACTATTTTATTTTCGGTTGAGAATTAAGGTGGCAGTAGTATATCTATAAATACAAATTTAGGTGCTAGTGTTTTGATAAAACTATAATAAAAGGGAACTTAAAATAAAACCAGAAAAGAAAATACAAAAGAGAAAAACTAAACAGACAAAAAAAA
>NW_025232106.1:0-1254 GCF_018294505.1 Triticum aestivum | reverse complement strand
CAGTTCCTCCCCTCCGCCGCTTCCCCTGACCGGCGCCGTGGGAGCCGGCGGCCGCGCCGATGGCCTCGCCCGATCCCCGCGCCTGGGCTCGCCCCAGTCGGGTGCGCCCCTATCGGCCACGCCCGCTGCGCCCACTCGGGCGCGCGCCCGCACACCCGTAACCGCTAAGGCCCCCAGGGGCCTATGACAAGTGGGGTCGTCCCCTAAAACATTTTAAAAAAAAAAGAAGAAAAAAAATATATTAAATAAATAAATAAATAATAATTAAAAATAATTAAAATGATTAATTAATTAAGTAAATAATTAATTTAATTAATCCTGATAAATTAAACCTAATGACTAATTAACCTAATTAACTACTATTAATTAAACTTAACTAAGATAATTAGTTAACAGAGTATGACGAACGGGACCCACATGTCAGGGTTGACCAAGTCAACCCTGTTGACTGCTGACGTCAGCATGACATCATGCTGACGTCATAAATTCATTTTTCGAATTAATTAATTAACTAATTAAATTCCAGAAATTAATAAAATCTTTAGAAAATCATATCTTTTAATCCGTAACTCGGATTAAAATATTTTCAACATGAAAGTTGCTCAGAACGACGAGACGAATCCGGATACGCGGTCCGTTCGTCTGCCACACACCCCTAACCTATCGAACCCGCAACTTTTCCCCTCCGGCTCCTCTGCCCGAAAACACGAAACACCAGGAATACTTTCCCGGATGTTTTCCCCCTTCACCGGTATCACCTACTACCGCGTTAGGGCACACCGAACACCGCGTATTGCCTTGTTATATTTTGTGATGCTTTGTTTGCTCTGTATTCATTATTCCTTCCCCCTCTTCTCTCCGGTAGACTACGAGACCGACGCTGCTGCTGCCCAGTTCGACTACGGAGTTGACGACCCCTCTCTCTTGCCAGAGCAACCAGGCAAGCCCCCCCCCCTTGATCACCAGATATCGCCTATTCTACTCTATACTGCTTGCATTAGAGTAGTGTAGCATGTTACTGCTTTCCGTTGATCCTATTCTGATGCATAGCCTGACATTGTTGCTACACCTGTTGATACCTTACCTGCAATCCTAAATGCTTAGTATAGGATGCTAGTTTATCATCATTGGCCCTACATTCTTGTCAGTCTGCCTTGCTATACTATCGGGCCGTGATCATCTGGGAGGTGATCACGGGTATATACTATACATACATACATACTATACAGATGGTGACTAAAGTCGGGTCAGCTC
>NW_025232105.1:0-10258 GCF_018294505.1 Triticum aestivum | reverse complement strand
GTCGGCGGCGGGCGGCACGGCAAGCGGCGGCGGCGGCTGCAGCGGCGAGCGGTGGCTGTGGCGGCAAGCGGCGGCTGCGGGAGGCGGGGCGGGTCGAGGCAGGGTGAGGTGGCGGCGGGGTATTTATGAGAGGGGGGGCTTGGGGAAGGGGGCGCCGGGTCGGGGTCGGCCTCGGGAGGCGTGCCCGGCCGGACTCGGTGGCGGCGGCGGGTCGTTCTCCCGCGGGGGAAGGTGGCGGCGGCTTGGGCCTGGCCTGGCTCGGCTGGGCCTTCGGCCCAGTCGGGCGCGCGGTACTTAAAAAAAAACAATTCCGCCGAAACTAAAAAAAATTCTAGAAAATAAAATAAAATTCTAAAAATGCCAAAATAAATTTTCACCGCCTAAATAAAATATTTAGAACGAGATGAACATTTTCTTGGCCCTAAAATACAGTTTTGAAAAACGTGCATTTTTTCCTAAATTCAAATAAACTAGCCAAAAACTCCGAAATAAAAATCTTATTTGATTTTCTATCAAATCCTCAATATTTCTTTATTTTGGGAAAGTCATTTTATTCCCTCTCTAATATTTTTATAATAGAAATAATTGAAGATAAAATAAATAAAATCAAATGATCCTATTTTCAAAATTTGAGAAAACTCAAATATGAAAATAACGAAATCCCCAACTCTCTCCGTGGGTCCTTGAGTTGCGTAGAATTTTTGGATCAGGCCAAAAGCAAATAAAATATGATATGCAGTGATGATCTAATGTATAACATTCCAAATTGAAAATTTGGGATGTTACAAACCTACCCCCCTTAAGATGAATCTCGCCCTCGAGATTCGGGTTGGCTAGAAAATAGGTGAGGGTGGTCCTTCAGCAGATCTTCCTCTCGGTCACAGGTGGCTTCATCCTCGGTGTGGTGGCTCCACTGAACTTTGCAAAACTTGATAACCTTGCTGCGGGTGACTCGGTTGGCATACTCAAGAATCTTGACTGGTTTCTCCTCATAGGTCAAGTCACTATCCAACTGAATCGCTTCCAGCGGCACTGTATCTCTCAGCGGTATATCCGCCATCTCTACGTGGCACTTCTTCAACTCAGAAACATGGAACACATCGTGAACTCCCGACAATCCCTCAGGCAATTCCAACTTATAAGAAACTTCTCCCATGCATTCCAAAACTTTGTATGGTCCCACAAAACGAGGCGCTAACTTTCCCTTAACTCCAAATCGCTTAACTCCTCGAAGTGGGGATACACGAATATAAACTCTATCTCCGGCTTCGTAAACTGTCTCCTTGCGTTTAGAATCTGCATAGCTCTTCTGCCTGGACTGGGCTACCTTGAGCCTATCGCAAATCAACTTCACCTTCTGTTCAGACTCCTTAATCAAATCTGGTCCAAACAACTGGCGGTCTCCAACTTCGTCCCACGACAATGGTGTTCTGCACCTTCTTCCGTACAAGGCTTCAAAAGGGGCCATCTTCAAACTGGATTGATAACTATTGTTGTAAGAGAACTCCGCATATGTCAAGTTGTCATCCCAACTAGATCCATAATCTAGTGCACAAGCTCTCAGCATATCCTCCAAAATCTGATTGACTCTCTCGGTCTGTCCATCGGTCTATGGATGAAAAGCTGTACTGAACTCTTGTCTAGTACCCAAAGTTTCGTGTAACTGATTCCAGAACTTTGAGGTAAATTGGGTTCCTCTATCTAATACAATGCTCCTCGGGACTCCATGCAGACATACAATCCTGGTCATGTATATCTTTGCCAACTTAGCAGTGGTGTAAGTGGTCTTCACTGGGATGAAATGAGCTACCTTCGTTAAGCGATCGACTACAACCCATATCGAGTCATAGCCTGCACGGGTCCTGGGTAATCCCGTGATAAAATCCATGCGTAGCTTATCCCACTTCCATTCGGGTATCGACAATGGCTGTAGCAATCCTGCTGGCTTCTGATGCCCTGCCTTCACTCTCTGACATACATCACAAACTGCTACATATTCCACAATATCCTTCTTCATTCCGGTCCACCAGAAAGTGTCTTTCAAATCCAAATACATCTTGGTGTTTCCTGGGTGAATCGAGTACAGGGAATCATGGGCCTCTTGCAAAATTAGCTTCCTGATCTCTGGGTCATTAGGCACATAAACGCGGTCCTCAAACCATAAGGTATCGTGTTCATCCTCACGAAATCCTTTAACTTTTACCTTGCTCACCTTCTCCTTTATGGTGGCAATCTCCTTGTCGGTCTTCTGAGCTTCTCTGATCTTATCCATCAGAGTATACTGAATCTCCAATGCTACTACATAGCCTCTCGGAACTATCTCCAAACATAGCTCACGAAGATCCTCGGCTAACTCCTTTGGTAACTCTCCGGTCATTAGTGTGTTGACATGGCTCTTGCGGCTCAATGCGTCAGCTACTACGTTATCCTTTCCGGGATGATAATGCAATCTCATATCATAATCCTTGATGAGCTCCAACCATCTCCTTTGACTGAGATTCAACTCCTTCTACGTGAAGATGTACTTCAAACTCTTGTGATCCGTGTACACCTGACAATGGTTTCCGATGAGAAATGTCTCCACGTCTTCAAAGCGTGCACTACGGCCGCTAACTCCAAGTCGTGTGTAGCATAATTCAACTCATGGGGCTTAAGCTGTCGTGAGGCATATGCAACAACTCTTCCCTCCTGCATAAGCACTGCTCCAAGTCCTCGACGTGAAGCGTCACAATATACCTCATAATCCTTGCGCTGATCTGGCAGAATCAACACTGGCGAGGTAACCAAACGTTTCTTCAACTCCTGGAAACTGGCCTCACATTCCTCGGTCCATTTGAACTTGGTATCCTTCTTTAACAACTCCGCCATAGGTTTTGCAATCTTTGAGAAATTTTCAATAAATCTCCGATAGTATCCTGCGAGTCCAAGAAAACTCCGGATCTCTCCAACTGTTGTTGGGGCTTCCCAATTTGTCACAGTGACAACTTTGGCGGGATCTACAGCTATTCCTTCTCCAGATATAACATGTCCGAGGAATCCAACTTCCTTCAACCAAAACTCACATTTGCTGAACTTGGCGCATAACTGATGTTTTCTGAGCTTACCAAGTACCAAACGTAAATGTTCTTTATGTTCTTCTTCATTCTTCGAGTAAACCAGAATATCATCAATGAACACTACGATGAACTTATCCAAAAACTCCATAAACACTTTGTTCATCATGTTCATAAAATAGGCAGGTGCGCTAGTCAGACCAAATGACATAACTGTATACTCATACAGCCCATACCTGGTGGTAAAAGTTGTCTTAGGTATGTCCTGCTCTCGAATCTTCAACTGGTGGTATCCTGATCGCAAATCGATCTTGGAAAATACCTTATCTCCTTGCAATTAGTCAAACAAATCATTGATCATCGGCAGTGGGTACTTATTCTTGATCGTCACTTCATTCAATCCTCGATAATCAACACGCATCCTTAACGATCCATCCTTCTTTTCTACTAGAAGTACTGGTGATCCCCAAGGTGACGAACTTGGGCGAATATATCCCTTATCCAGTAACTCCTTAATCTGCTTCTTAATCTCCTCCAAATCCTTTGCAGGCATTCTATACGGTCTCTTAGATATTGGTCATGTGCTTGGCAAAAGCTCATTAAAAACTCAATGTCTATATCCGGTGGCATGCCTGGCAACTCTTCTGGAAATACATCCGGAAAATCCTTTACCACCGGTATCTCCTCCTGTACAACTCTTGCTAAGGAATTTACTTGAGTCCTATTCGGCACATGCCGTGATACATACTTGATCCTTCTTCCCTCTGGGGTGGTAAGCAAAATCGACTTACTGGCGCAATCGATGTTTCCTCCATACATCGATAGCCAATCCATACCCAGAATTACATCCAAACCATGGGATTCCAAAATGATCAAATCCGAGGGAAACACATGCTTACCTATACTCAATGGCACTTTAAAACATCCATTTCTGGCCATATACGACCTTACTAACATAGGTGTCCTAAGAACCTTGGTGGGCAGTTTATACTTATCCACGAATCCCCTTGATATGTATGAATGCGATGCACCAGTATCAAAAAGAACAATTGCAGTAAATGACTTAACCAAAAACTAACCTATTACTGCATCTAGCTGGGCTTCAACCTCCTCCACGTTAACGTGGTTCACCTGTCCCATGTTGAAAGGGTTCGGCTTCTTCCCAGAGCTTCCATTGCCATTTCCATTCTGGGCTTCAGGACATTCATTAGCATAGTGTCCGGTCTTCTGACACTTATAACAAGTGACTTGGCTCAGGTATCTCTTGGCTGGGGTTGATGGGTTGGTACGGTTCTGACCGTTGCTTCCCCCATTCCCATTACCATTCTTGGGGCCATTATGATTATGCGAACTCCCCCATCCATGGGTATGCTGAAAATGTCCTCCCGATTTCGGGGTAAAACTTGGCTTCTGCTGAGCTCCTGAATTGTATTTCCCTTGTCCATACTTCCTCTTGCGGTTCTCAATCTGCTGCTTCTTCCCTTCTATCATAAGAGCACGATCTACCAACTCCTGGTAGTTGTTAAAAGTTGCTACGATCAACTGCATACTCAACTCATCATTCAGTCCTTCCAGAAACTTCTCCTGCTTAGCTGCATCCGTAGCAACGTCATCCGGGGCATAACGTGCTAACTTACTAAAGTCATCCACATATTGGCCAACCGTCCGTCCTCCTTGGCGCAAGTTGCGAAACTCACGCTTCTTCATGGCCATAGCTCCTACTGAAACATGGGCAGTATGAAAAGCCTGCTGAAATTGGTCCCATGTCACCGTGGCTATAGGGTAGGTGACATTGTAATTCTCCCACCATGATGCTGCTGGTCCATCCAACTGATGTGTGGCAAAACGCACCTTCTCAGCATCAGTACATCCTGTAGTGGTTAACTCCCTTCCAATCTTGCGGAGCCAATCATCTGCTACTATAGGCTCGGTGCTACTAGAAAACACCGGCGGATTCAGTCTAAGGAAACGGGTTAAGTGATCAACAGGTGGTGGTGGTTGCTACCTCTTGAGCACTGCGTTGGATTTCCCCAAAGAGGAAGGGATGATGCAGCAAAGTAGTGTAAGTATTTCCCTCAGTTTTTGAGAACCAAGGTATCAATCCAGTAGGAGGCTACGCTCGAGTCCCTCGTACCTACACAAAAACAATAGCTCAACACAACCAACGCGCTTAGGGGTTGTCAATCCCTTCACGGTCACTTACGAAAGTGAGATCTGATAGAGATGATAAATAATATTTTTGGTATAAAGATGCAAAGTAAATAAAGTAAAAGCAAAGCAATAATAAAGTGATGGAGATTGATATGATGAGAAAGAGACCCGGGGGCCATAGGTTTCACTAGTGGCTTCTCTCAAGAGCATAAGTATTCTACAGTGGGTGAACAAATTATTGTTGAGCAATTGACAGAATTGAGCATAGTTATGAGAATATCTAGGTATGATCATGTATATAGGCATCACGTCCGAGACAAGTAGACCGAAACGATTCTGCATCTACTACTATTACTCCACTCATCGACCGCTATCCAGCATGCATCTAGAGTATTAAGTTAAAAACAGAGTAACGCCTTAAGCAAGATGACATGATGTAGAGGGATAATTTCATGCAATATGATAAAAACCCCATCTTGTTATCCTCGATGGCAACAATACAATACGTGCCTTGCTGCCCCTTCTGTCACTGGGAAAGGACACCACAAGATTGAACCCAAAGCTAAGCACTTCTCCCATGGCAAGAACAGCCAATCTAGTAGGCCAAACCAAACTGATAATTCAAAGAGACTTGCAAAGATAACCAATCATACATAAAAGAATTCAGAGAAGATTTAAATATTATTCATAGATAGACTTGATCATAAACCCACAATTCATCGGTCTCAACAAACACACCGCAAAAAGAAGATTACATCGAATAGATCTCCACAAGAGAGGGGGAGAACATTGTATTGAGATCCAAAAAGAGAGAAGAAGCCATCTAGCTACTAGCTATGGACCCGTAGGTCTGAAGTAAACTACTCACACTTCATCAGAGGGGCTTGGATGATGATGTAGAAGCCCTCCGTGATCGATGCCCCCTGCGTCGGAGCTCTGGAATAGGCCCCAAGATGGGATCTCGTGGATACAGAAAGTTACGGCGATTGAATTAGGTTTTTGGCTCCGTCCCTGATCGTTTGGGGTACGTGGATATATATAGGAGGAAGAAGTATGTCAGTGGAGCTTCGAGGGGCCCATGAGGCAGGGGGGGCGCCCTAGGGGGGGCCCCACCTTCGTGAACACCTCGTGGCTTTCTTGACGGAGGGTCCAAGTCTCCTGGATCTTATCTGATGAGAAAATCATGTTCCCGAAGGTTTCATTCCGTTTGGACTCCGTTTGATATTCCTTTTTTTCGAAACCCTAAAACAGGCAAAAAACAGCAATTCTGGGATGGGCCTCCGGTTAATAGGTTAGTCCCAAAAATAATATAAAAGTGGAAAATAAAGCCCAATAATGTCTAAAACAGTAGATAATATAGCATGGAGCAATCAAAACTTATAGATACGTTGGAGACGTATCAAGCATCCCCAAGCTTAATTCCTGCTCGTCCTCGAGTAGGTAAATGATAAAAATAGAATTTTTGATGCGGAGTGCTACTTGGCATAATTTTAATGTAATTCTTCTTAATTGTGGTATGAATATTCAGATCCGAAAGATTCAAGACAAAATTTCATATTGACATGAAAATGATAATACTTCAAGCATACTAAGTAAGCAATTATGTCTTCTCAAAATAACATGGCCAAAGAAAGTTCATCCCTACAAAATCATATAGTTTAGTCATGTTTCATTTTCGTCACACAAGAATGCTATCATCATGCACAACCCCGATGACAACCCAAGCAATTGTTTCATACTTTAGTAATCTCAAACCTATAAACTTTTACGCAATATACGAGTGTGAGCCATGGACATAGCACTATGGGTGGAATAGAATATAATGAGGGGGTTATGTGGAGAAGACAAAAAGGAGAAAGTCTCACATCAACGAAGCTAATCAATGGGATATGGAGATGCCCACCGATTGATGTTAATGCAAGGAGTAGGGATTGCCATGCAACGGATGCACTAGAGCTATAAATGTATGAAAGCTCAACAGAAAAACTAGTGGGTGTGCATCCAACTTGCTTGCCCACGAAGACCTAGGGCACTTGAGGAGGCCCATTGTTGGAATATACAAGCCAAGTTCTATAATGAAAAATTCCCACTAGTATATGAAAGAGATAACATGAGAGACTCTCTTCTATGAAGATCATGGTGCTACTTTGAAGCACAAGTGTGGTAAAAGGATAGTAACATTGTCCCTTCTCTCTTTTTCTCTCATTTTTTGGGCCTTCTCTTTTTTATGGCCTTTCTCATTTTTGGGCCTTCTCCTTTTTATGGACTTTTTTATTTATTCCTCACTTGGGACAATGCTCTAATAATGATGATCATCACACTTCTATTTATTTACAACTCAATGATTACAACTCGATACTAGAACAAAGATGACTCTATGTGAATGCCTCCGGCGGTGTACCGGGATATGCAATGAACCAAGAGTGACATGTATGAAAGAATTATGAACGGTGGCTTTGCCACAAATACTATGTCAACTACATGATCATGCTAAGCAATATGACAATGATGAATGTGTCATGATGAACGGAATGATGGAAAGTTGCATGGCAATATATCTCGGAATGGCTATGGAAATGCCATAATAGGTAGGTACAATGTCTATTTTGAGGAAGATATAAGGAGGTTTATGTGTGAAAGAGCGTATCATATCACGGGGTTTGGATGCACCGACGAAGTTTGCGCCAACTCTCAATGTGAGAAAGGGCAATGCACGGTACCGAAGAGGCTAGCAAGGATGGAAGGTTGAGAGTGCGTATAATCCATGGACTCAACATTAGTCATAAAGAACTGTCATACTTATTGCAAAAATATACAAGTCATCAAAAACCTCGGCACTACGCGCATGCTCCTAGGGAGATAAATTGGTAGGAAAAGACCATCGCTCGTCCCCGACCGCCACTCATAAGGAAGACAATCAAATAACACATCATGTTTCAAATTTGTTGCATAACGTTTACCATACATGCATGCTACGGGACTTGCAAACCTCAACACAAGTATTTCTCAATTTCACAACTACTCAACTAGCATGAATTTGATATTATTACCTCCATATCTCAAAACAATCATCATGCATCAAACTTTTCTTAGTATTCAACACACTCATAAGAAAGTTTTATTATTAATATTGCATACCAAGCATAGTAGGATTTTAAGCAAATTACCATGCTATTAAGACTCTCAAAATAATATAAGTGAAGCATGAGAGATCAATAGTTTCTATAAAACAAATCCACCACCGTGCTCTAAAAGATATAAGTGAAGCACTAGAGCAAAACTATAAAGCTCAAAAGATATAAGTGAAGCACATAGAGTATTCTATCAAATTCCAAATCATGTATGGCTCTCTCAAAAGGTGTGTACAGAAAGGATGATTGTGGTAGACTAACAAGAAAAGACTCAAATCATAAAAGATGCTCCAAGCAAAACACATATCATGTGGTGAATAAAAATATAGCTCCAAGTAAAGTTACCGATAGAAGTAGACGAAAGAGGGGATGCCTTCCGGGGCATCCCCGAGCTTTGGCTTTTAGGTGTCTTTAGATTATCTTGGGGGTGCCATGGGCATCCCCAAGCTTAGGTTCTTGCCACTTCTTGTTCCATAATCCATCAAATCTTTACCCAAAACATGAAAACTTCACAACACAAAACTTAAAGTAGAAAATCTCGTGAGCTCCGTTAGCGAAAGAAAACAAAAGACCACTTCAAGGTACTGTAATGAACTCATTCTTTATTTATATTGGTGTTATACCTACTGTATTCAAACTTCTCTATGGATTATAAACTATTTTACTAGCCATAGATTCATCAAAATAAGCAAACAACACACGAAAAACAGAATCTGTCAAAAACAGAACAGTCTGTAGTAATCTGTAGTTAGTGCAATATCTGGAGCCCCAAAAATTCTAAAATAAATTTCTGGACGTGAGGAATTTATCTATTAATCATCTTCAAAAATAATTAACTAAATATCAATTTCCAAATAATAATGACAGCAGTTATCGTGAGCGCTAAAGTTTCTGTTTTTTACAGCAAGTTCAATCAAGACTTTCCCCAAGTCTTCCCAACGGTTCTACTTGGCACAAACACTAATTAAACACAAAAAACACAACCAAAACAGAGGCTAAATAATTTATTTATTACTAAACAGGAGAAAAAAGCAAGGAATAAAAATAAAATTGGGTTGCCTCTCAACAAGCGCTATCGTTTAAAGCCCCTAGCTAGGCATAACAAGCAAGAAGAGATCTAGGTATTGCCATCTTTGGTAGGCAATCCATAAGTGGCTCTCATGATAGATTCATATGATAATTTTATTTTCTTTCTAGGAAAGTGTTCCATGACCTTTTTTAATGGAAATTGAAATCTAATATTCCCTTCCTTCATATCAATAATTGCACCAACCGTTCTAAGGAAAGGTCTACCAAGAATAATAGGGCAAGAAGGATTGCAATCTATATCAAGAACGATAAAATCTACGGGCACATAATTCCTATTTGCAACAATAAGAACATCATTAATTCTTCCCATAGGTTTCTTAATAGTGGAATCCGCAAGATGCAAGTTTAGAGAGCAATCATCAAAATCACGGAAATCTAGTAAATCACACAAAGTTTTGGGAATAGTAGAGACACTAGCACCAAAATCACACAAAGCATAAAACTCATAATTTTTAATTTTAATCTTAATATTTGGTTCCCACTCATCATAAAGTTTTCTAGGGATAGAAACTTCCAATTCAAGTTTTTCTTCATAAGATTGCATCAAGACATCAACGATATGTTTAGTAAACGCTTTATTTTGACTATAAGCGTGAGGATATTTTAGCACGGATTGCAACAAGGAAATACAATCAATCAAAGAGCAATTTTCATAGTTAAATTCCTTGAAATCCATAATAGTGGGTTTAGCAACATCTAGGGTTTTAATTTCTTCAATCCCACTTTTATCAAATTTAGCATCAAGATCAACAAATTCCGAATTCTTAGAACGCCTTCTAGGTAAAGGTGGATCATATTCAGTCCCATCATTATCAAGATTCATATTGCAAAACA
>NW_025232104.1:0-10260 GCF_018294505.1 Triticum aestivum | reverse complement strand
TCTCAAGGTTCAATGGTCGCACCATTCTGAGGATGAAGCAACTTGGGAAAGGGAGGATCGTCTTCGACTTGAATATCCCGCCTTCTTCCTGGAGGAACCCAAATCTCGGGACGAGATTCTTTTGAGTGGGGGTGAGTTGTCACACTCTAGCTAGTCATGCATTAGAGTGTTGCATCATGTTTATTCTTTCATCAGAAACTTGAAATGGGGATGACAGAACCCCCAGTCCCCTCTGAAACCAACTAGGGTTACTAAAATAATTTTTCAATGAACCTGAAATGCCCTTCTAAAATGCCCATCATTTTTGTCTTGGTTCAGAACCTCTGCCAAAAATGGTGCACATTTTCCTAGGCCATCCTAGGGTTTTTGAATTAAATCATAAATATTTGAATTTGGGCATTTAAAATAATATAAAATATTTAAATGCTCAAATATCTCCAAACTAAAATGTTTCAAATTTGGGCATCCAGGAATAGTTTGGTGATTTATGAAGTTGCCTAGGTATTTTATTTAATTCAACAAAGTTGCAGATATATTAAATAAAAACAGAAATAGAAAAAAGGGGGAAAACTTACCTGGGCTCCTCCCTGTGCGGCCCAGCCAGCTGGTGGCCCAGCAAGCCAGCCCAGCCCACCACCGCCGTCGTCCTCCTGGCGCCAGTCGGCCAGGCGTGTGGCTGGCGCGCGCGCACGGCCGGAGCGCCACGCCACCAGCTCGTCTGCCTGCCTCCCTCGCCAGCGCGATGCCGCGGCGCTTCTTCTCGGTGCCGCCCCGATCCCTGGCCTTATCTCTCTCTCTCTCCCGTGCTGCTCCCTCTCTCACTCTCACGGCCGAACACCACCGTCGCCGCCGTTCGCCATAGCCGCCGTCTCCGACCACCCCTCGCTCCCCTGACTAGCTCAGGAGCTCCGCCTCGACTCCCTCTTCCTCCCCACCGCTCCACGGGTCCCCGGAAGCCCGGCATCGCCGCCACGTCGCCGTTCCCCTCTTCGGGCTCCGACCACCGTCGCGGTCAAATTCGTCGTCTCCGGCGCGTCCCCGAGCCCGCTTCGACGCCCACTGCAACCGCGGTGAGCCCCCGGATCGTTTCCCCCTTCTCCCCTGGTCTCTCCCGACCTCTAGGCCCTAGCCCCACCTCGGCCGAGAGCTCCACGCCGCCGATGATGTCGCCGTCGTGGCCACGGTCGCCGTAGCGCCCAACCGAGCACACCATCGTGCTCCACACCTCACTAGGAGCACGTAGCACGCGCCAACACCTCCCCTAACGCCCTGCAACGCCGTTTCCGACCGCACCCGAACTCCGGCCGCCGCAGCCGAGCTCGCCGTCGTCAACTCCGGCCACCCCGAGCCCAACCACCACCACCAATAGTCAGGTTTGACCCAGACCTGTTCCGTTGACCTGCTGACGTCACACTGACGTCAGGCTGACGCAGTAATTGATTTTCTGGATTTAAATTAAATCAGGAAATTCCAGAATATTATTTAAACTTCAAAAATTCATAACATTTATTCTGTAACTCCAAATTGGACAAATTATATATGAAAAATGATCAGAAAAATCCAATCTATCCATCTGTACTATTTTCATGCATGATCAAACAAGTTAAATTGATGTTTTAAGCAGAACAAGGAAAAGCACTTTAAAAGACCATATTTGAATTTGAAATTTGAATCCTTGAATTCAAACTTGCTCAAACCCCTCTGGTTTTAGTTGCATTAGCCCAACACACTCATATTGCCATGTTTCATGCATGCATCATATTGTTGCACATTGTTTGGTGATGCTTGTGTATCGATGTCCTTTGCGACAGGTTCTGCCCCCGAAGAATACCGTGATTACCCTAACGAAGAACCATATCAGTGCATCGAACCATCAGGCAAGCAACCAACCATTTGATCATATCGATACAATCCCATGTTCTCGCTCCTGCTCTCTTTTACTGCATTAAGACAACGCGATTCAAACTGCTGTGTGCTACGGTAGTTGAACCCATTTCCTCTGCATGACCTGTCATTGCCACAGTAACTAGATGAAACCCACTAGCATGTGTAGGAGTTGATTGAGCCATATGTATGTGTTGTTCCTACCTTGCTATGCCTGCTATGCTTAGAGTCGTGTCAGGTCTGGTTCATCTGGGTGATGAGCTAGAGTGAAATGTTATGTCGGTAATGAGAATGGTGTGGTGAACACGATTTGGTAAAGGTATCGATGAGAGGCCATGTAGGAGTACATGGTGGGTTGTTTCATTGAAGCCGACCTTAAGCACTGAGATCTGTATGTGTGATTTAAGAACCAGCTACTACCATGCATTGGGCCCGAAACCAATGGACCCTCTCGGCTTCTTATTCACCCTAGTTCTCCGTCCAGGAGTTGCAAGTAGTTTCTGGTGTTTGTAGCCTACTGGAGGCCGTGGACAGCGCTGACCGTAGGGGTGGGCTGTGATGCGGTAGGTACGTGGCCGGGTGTACCGAATACCCGTTAGGTATCTCGGGAACCCTGTTCACATCGTTCGGGGCCGTATGGGAAACCTCGGCCGGACTCCCTGCGGATGGAACCTGAATAGGCGATAAACCTAGACTGGAGGCTTAGGTGATTAGGTAGGTCGTGGCCGACACCCACGTTGGGCTTCCGCTTGAAGGTTGCCGAGTACATGTCGTGTAAACGACGGTAAGTGGTGAGAGCGTGTATGAAGAAGTACACCCCTGCAGGGTTAACATGATCTATTCGAATAGCCGCGTCCGCGGTAAAGGACTACTTGGTTGCCTATACAGTTCATAGACAAGTAAATGGAAACTACTAAAAGCCTCAAGATAAGTGTGAGTGCCGAGGATGGCTCTTCCGTAGGAAGACGGAGGTGGGTCCTCGGTAGTGTATTGAAGTGGTGAGTAGTGGACTCGTGTGCGCAAAACCATTTCAAGTTGGAGTATCGTAGGATAGTCTAGCCATGAGTCAAAGCTGGCTTGCTGCAATAACTCCACCAACCCTTCTTGATAACATGCATGTATGTAGGATCTGATGTAAGTCTTGCTGAGTACCTTTGTACTCATGTTGCTATAATCTACATTTTTACAGAAGACGCTGCAACCCCTTCTGATGGGTTCTATGTAGACGTTGACATCAACGAGTAGGCTAAAGACCCAGGTGGTGACCCTGAGCTTGTGATGGACCACGTAGTATAGCTAGGCTTTCCAAGCCTTTTTATTTTACTAGTTGTCTGTACCCAGACAATGTACTTCCGCTGCTGGCTTGTATGACTGTATGACTTGTATGTTGGGTCGTGAGACCCGTACCTTTGTGAATGTTATGTATGGCTCCCTGAGCCTTAAATAAAGTACTTGTGTCATAGAGTCATGTTGTGATGCTTCGTTGTATTTGCACATATCGAGCATATTGTGTGTATGATTGAAATGCTTGGTATGTGTGGGATCTGACTATCTAGTTGTTTATCTTTAGTAGCCTCTCTTACCGGGAAATGTCTCCTAGTGTTACCGCTGAGCCATGGTAGCTTGCTACTGCTCTGGAACACTTAGGCTGGCCGGCATGTGTCCTTCTTCGTTCCTGTGTCTGTCCCTTTGGGGAAATGTCACGCTTTGAGTACCGGAGTCCTGCTAGCCCAGTGCTACAGCCCGGACCCACTTGCTGATGACCGACACGTTCGAAGCTGGGTCATGGATGCCTGTCCCTGTAAGTCTGTGCCACTTTGGGTTTACGACTAGTCATGTCAGCCCGGGCTCCTTATCATATGGATGCTAGCGACACTATCATATACGTGAGCCAAAAGGCGCAAACGGTCCCGGGAAAAGGTAAGACGACACCCGTGGGGATACCGTGCGTGAGGCCGCAAAGTGATATGAGGTGTTACCAGCTAGATCGATGTGACATCGAGTCGGGGTCCTGACAGCGTTGGCATCAGAGCCGGACTGCCTGTAGGTTCTCCAAGCCAAACTGGTCGATGTTGAGTCTAGAAATTCTTTAGTTATATGTAGGGGAATTGTTTGTGGGATGGAACGTAAGGCTCTTTTTACTCCTTATATCTTATGACATTCTGATCTGAGTCAGTCCATTCTTCCACCGGGGGTTAAGGAATTAGGATCTATTCTCTCTATCAGGATCACGTGTTACTAATCAGTAGTACCTTATAAGTTTGATGGATACAAGCCTAGTTCAGTTCTACTACCACATTATGTTGCCAGAATGGTTTCAGAACTTTGATATGATGATGTTGAGTGTGTACGAAATCCTTTGTCAAATGTCTCAAAATCCTTTTTGAGCATTTACAGCTGTTATGCTGCTGAAATTTTGCTAGAAATTCTAATGCCTTTGCATTATGATTATGCTTTCAGATGGCCACTCGCGACCTCAATCAAGTGGTTCGCCTGACTCGATGCCTAGATGTACCCGGCCATACTGCTAAGTTGGTCAGGGTAATGACTGAGGCTGGATACCGCTGGTATCCTGAGTACACGGTCGAAGAGCAATTCCGGGACTTCAATCAAAGCCAGTATCTCTGCACTGTCAGGATATTTCCATCTTATCCTGGATCCACCGAGCCTCTTCACTGTTCCTATGGACTCGGGGTTACTATTGAGATGGCTGTGCAGGACGCCGCCTACTCTATGATGACCATTATGCGAGTCAGATCTGGTTTATTTCGGGACTCTGACTTCCGGGATATGCCAGGATCACTTCCGGGAGCACAAGGATATCTCCAGGCTATCTATGCTGACTCCACTCAGGAGGATTCACGGACTCGCACCACTGCTGAGATGCTCGAGGATAAGGACCGTGAAAATCGGGCCTTGAGGCTAGAGCTCTTCAATACCCGTGCTGACCACTGGGCCACTTTGACTCGGTTCGCACCGGCAGTGCAAGCTGGATTCTCAGATATGCGCGATCTCTATCCTGTGAGATCTGCTCTGCCAGACGTGATGGTTTGGCGTGATGTAGGAGGCATCACCCCACCTCGCGGTCCCCGCAGGCCACCGTTTGTTGGTCCAAGGCCTCATCCTAGCCCCTATGGTCCACAAGCTCCGCGAGACCGTCTGTTTCCGGATGATCATGTTGAACTTCCAGGCTATGGAGGTGACTTCTACGAGGACTACTACGGATCGGTCTGAGTTAGTGGTAGTATCACTAGTTCGCACTAGCTGTGTCGTCTATCGTCCTGCGTGACTCGTGGGATATGACCTAGTTTGTACTCTTTCCGGAGGTGTAGGAAAATAATGTATAGGAGTTTGGGATGCCTCCGATGAGATGTAATCCTCTTTTCACCGTAATAGTACTTTGTTTGGTCTTGTACTAAACCCTATATGGTGTGTATGACGATGGAATAAAAGAAGCAGTTTCTGTATCTATCATGTCATACGGATGATCATCTTGCATTCCGACTTATTCCTTACATTATGTATCCTATGTCGGAATTTTATCATCCTGACTAAAACATTGTCTTGATTACCTAGGATGGTCAACACGCGCGCTAACCCTGCTTCCCAAGAGCAGGCCGAAGGCAGTGAAGCCAGGGATGCAAATCTGCCTCATCCTCCTTCACTAGCCGAGGTTATGATGGAAGCTGAGAGAAACAAGCGGGAGACAAACCGTTTGTTGGAGCGTATTGAACAGAATACAGCACACCATCAGAGGGCTAACTTGGTGTCACTCAGTGATTTTATCAAATTGCATCCACCCACGTTCCACCACTCTGTCGAGCCTCTCGACGCTGATGACTGGCTTCGCAGTATCTCCCACAAACTGCGTTCCGCGCTGGTAGCGGAGGCTGACAAGGTCACCTTTGCTGCATATCATCTTGAAGGCCCCGCCAGTCTATGGTGGGAGAATTATGGAGCTATGCGCCCAGCGGGCCATGTCACTACTTGGGCTGAATTCAGCGAGGCTTTCCGTGAACATCACATTCCGGAGGGTCTCATGGACCGTAAACGTGAAGAATTTTGCAGTTTCACCCAAGGCCGACTTTCTGTGAATGCTTACAGCAGGGAGTTTGGTAACCTCGCACGATATGCAACTGAGGAAGTTTCTACTGACGCCAAGAAGCAAGCAAGGTTCCGTAAGGGCCTTAGTCCTGAGCTTCGCCGCGACCTCCGTCTGCATGAGTGCACATCTTTTTCGAAACTTGTCAACAAAGCCATCAGTGCTGAAACCGGTCAGACTGACTATGACGCAACACGCAAGCATGGCCGTGATATGGGTTCCTCATCCGGTGCTGGTCCTCAGAAGCGCCGCGTGTGGGTGCCCAACACCGCCCTGCCACCCAGGTTCACACCGAGGCCATCTTTCCAGGCGCCTCGCCCTGTTCAACAGTCTGCACCGGCCAAGTCCTATGGGGGTCCAACTAACAATGCTCCTCCACGTACCAGTTCCGTGACTTGTTTCAAGTGTGGGGAATCTGGTCACTATATGCGTGAGTGTCCCCAGACCAACCCCAATCAATCTGCTAAAGCTGTTGGCCGTGGCAAGCCGACAGGGAAAGTGTTCCACGCCAAGCCGGTCACCGCTTCACGTGGCCATGTCAACTGTATCTCTGCCGAAGAAGCTCAAGAGGATCCCAACGTCGTTCTCGGTACGCTTCTTGTTAATTGCCACCCGGCATCTGTTCTTTTCGATACAGGAGCCTCTCATTCTTTTATATCTGAAAACTATGCTCGTTTGCATAACGTCGCATTCGGTGATATGCCAACCTCTATGGTAATTCAAACTCCGGGATCCAAATGGCAAACTTCTAGAGTAAGCCATGGAAATGAAATCCAAGTCGACAGACTTGTTTTTCTCGCATCTTTGATAGCCCTTAAATCTTCAGATATTAATATCATTTTGGGTATGGACTGGATGTCAGCTCATCAAGCCAAAATTGATTGCTTCTCTAGGACTGTTCAACTCACCCATCCTTCAGGAAAGATAGTCAATGTCTTGACCCGAATAGCCAAGCGACAATTATATTCTCTTAACGCCAGCCCCTTGCCAGACCTTGAGGACGTGCCGGTAGTCTGTGACTTCCCGGATGTCTTTCCAGAGGAATTGCCAGGTGTTCCACCTGACAGGGATGTTGAGTTCGTAATAGACCTCATCCCCGGAACCGTTCCGATTGCTAGAAGACCTTATAAGATGGCACCACTAGAACTAGCCGAGCTTAAGAAACAACTCGATGAATCCTTGAAAAGGGGTTTCATCCGCCCTAGTTCATCTCTGTGGGCTTGCCCCGTCCTATTCGTCAAGAAGAAGGATGGTACGGATCGGATGGTTGTAGATTACCGACCTGTCAATTTGGTCACAATCAAGAACAAATATCCACTTCCCAGGATCAACGATCTGTATGATCAGCTCGCTGGATCCTCAGTCTTCTCCAAGATGGATTTGAGGTTGGGATATCATCAAATCAAAATCAGAAACGGGGACATTCCTAAAACGGCCTTTGTTACTCGTTATGGCCAATACGAGTACACCGTCATGTCCTTCGGTTTAACCAACGCTTCAGCCACCTTTTCTCGGTTAATGAACTCAATCTTCATGGAGTATCTGGATAAATTCGTCGTAGTTTATCTCGATGATATACTCATCTACTCCAAGAACGAGGAGGAACATGTCGAACATCTAAGGCTAGTGTTGAAGAAACTTCGAGAGCATCGCCTTTATGCCAAATTTTTGAAATGTGAATTCTGGTTGTCAGAAGTGACCTATCTGGGTCATGTAATATCTGGTAAAGGTATTGCTGTTAACCCTGAGCGAGTTCAAGCCGTCCTTGATTGGACTCCACCTGAATCGGTCAAGCAAGTTCGGAGTTTTCTAGGCTTAGCGAGCTATTGCCGTCGCTTTGTCGAGAACTTTTCCAAAGTTGCTAAACCTCTAACCGAACTCCTCAAGAAAGATAAAAAGTTCGAATGGACTCCACAATGTGAGCACAGCTTTCAGGAACTGAAAAGACGCCTGACCTCTGCTCCCGTACTGGTACCGCCAGACTTCTCCAAGGACTTTGTTATCTACTGCGACGCCTCGCGACAAGGACTAGGTTGCATTCTTATGCAAGATCGACACGTAATTGCTTATGCTTCACGGCAATTGCACCCACATGAGGAGAATTATCCTACTCATGATCTAGAGCTTGCAGCCGTAGTCTATGCACTTAAGACCTGGCGACATTACCTCCTCGGTAATCGTTGCGAAATATTCACTGATCACCAAAGTCTGAAGTACATTTTCACCCAACCGGATTTGAATCTCAGGCAGAGACGTTGGGTTGAATTGATCATAGACTTCGACTTAGGAATAACCTACACCCCAGGGAAAGCCAACGTCATGGCTGATGCACTAAGTCGTAAATCTTATTGTAACAACCTGATGTTACAACAAAGTCAACCGCTTCTCCATGAGGAATTTCGGAAACTTAACCTTCACATTGTACCTCAAGGTTTTCTTTCCACCTTGGTGGCAAAACCTACCCTTACGGATCAAATTATTAAAGCACAGAAGGTAGATCCGGGAATCTCCCGCATCAAGAGGAACATTCAGAAAGGAATTGCGAATTGTTTCTCCATTAATGATCAAGGGGTAGTATACTTCGGGGATCGACTAGTGGTTCCCAAAGTGCGCAACCTAAGGCGTTTAATCCTTAAGGAAGCTCATGAATCTCCTCTCACCATTCATCCCGGTGGCACTAAAATGTATCAGGACCTACGCCAGAGGTTCTGGTGGACTAGGATGAAAAGAGAAATTGCTCAGTATATTGCTAATTGCGACGTCTGTCGTCGTGTAAAAGCAGAGCATCAACGGCCTGCTGGCACCCTTCAACCCTTAGCTATTCCTGAATGGAAATGGGATAAAATTGGTATGGATTTCATTACCGGGTTTCCCAGGACCAAGAGAGGGAATAATGCTATTTTCGTCGTGGTCGATCGTCTTTCCAAAGTAGCCCATTTCTTACCTGTTCGTGAGAGTATAACCGCTAGTCAGCTGGCAGATTTGTACATCTCCCGAATAGTGTCTCTCCATGGTGTTCCTTTGGAAATTAACTCGGATCGAGGAAGTCTTTTCACCTCTCGATTTTGGGAAAGTTTCCAAAATGCTATGGGGACTCGTCTCTTCTTTAGCACCACTTTCCACCCTCAGTCGAGTGGTCAAGTGGAACGCGTCAACCAAATTCTAGAAGACATGCTTCGAGCCTCTGTTATCTCTTTCGGAATGGACTGGGAGAAGTGCCTTCCATTTGCCGAATTCGCTTACAACAACAGCTATCAATCTAGCTTGGGTAAAGCCCCTTTTGAAGTTCTCTATGGACGACGATGTCGAACACCCCTTAACTGGTCAGAGACCGGGGAAAGACAATTCTTTGGCCCGGATATGATTCAGGAAGCAGAAGAACAAGTTCGTATCGTTCGTGAAAAGTTGAAAACAGCCCAATCTCGTCAAAAGAGTCAATATGACCGAAAACATAAGGCTATGACTTTCGAGGTTGACGAGAAGGCTTATCTTCGGGTCACCCCTCTGAAGGGAACCCATCTATTCGGTATCAAAGGCAAATTGGCTCCTCGTTACATTGGACCTTTTCGCATTCTCGCCAAACGAGGAGAAGTTGCCTACCAGTTGGAACTACCTCCGCACCTCTCCAGAGTTCACGATGTCTTCCATGTTTCTCAACTCAGGCGTTGCTTCTCGGATCCTATCCGTGAAGTGGACCACGAAACGCTTGATCTCCAAGATGATCTTACATATCGAGAGTACCCCATTCGTATCCTCGATCAAGCCGAATGTACCACCCGACGTCATAATATCAAGTTTCTCAAGGTTCAATGGTCGCACCATTCTGAGGATGAAGCAACTTGGGAAAGGGAGGATCGTCTTCGACTTGAATATCCCGCCTTCTTCCTGGAGGAACCCAAATCTCGGGACGAGATTCTTTTGAGTGGGGGTGAGTTGTCACACTCTAGCTAGTCATGCATTAGAGTGTTGCATCATGTTTATTCTTTCATCAGAAACTTGAAATGGGGATGACAGAACCCCCAGTCCCCTCTGAAACCAACTAGGGTTACTAAAATAATTTTTCAATGAACCTGAAATGCCCTTCTAAAATGCCCATCATTTTTGTCTTGGTTCAGAACCTCTGCCAAAAATGGTGCACATTTTCCTAGGCCATCCTAGGGTTTTTGAATTAAATCATAAATATTTGAATTTGGGCATTTAAAATAATATAAAATATTTAAATGCTCAAATATCTCCAAACTAAAATGTTTCATGTTGGAAATAATCCAACTATG
>NW_025232103.1:9210-10261 GCF_018294505.1 Triticum aestivum | reverse complement strand
AAAAAGGGAAGGATGTAAGAAAAACGAGAGCGAGCCTTCACGAAAGAAAATGCAAGTGAAAGAGAATTGTAAAAATGTCCTAAAAGTGGTGGTTGTTTTCTTTATGGATCGGGTAGATCCATATTTTCTGAGGGGGAGACGCTACCACTACTACAACCACTATCACTATCACTACCACTACCATCACCACCACTACTACTCCTACTACTATCAATGGCACGCTTTGGGGTTGGTAAGAATATGGTCATTATTGTAGTTTGTCGATAGTGGACTTGAATGCTTTGCACTTTCATTTTTTGCTCGCTTCGGCATAACTTGGGTCTTTTATGACTTCTTTATTGGCCAGCAAATTTGTGTGTGTGTGTGTGTGTGTGTGTGCACGCGTGCGTGCGTGCGTGCGTGCGTGCGTGTGTGTGTGTGTGTGTGCCTTCATCTTGGCTGTGTTCATTCTATCTGTGGAGCTCATTGTGTTTGTATTATCTCAATGCTTCATTTTGAGTCATTAAATTCAGTCTTCGTCGGAAAAAACCAAAGGTGAGGGACATGATCGACATAAATTACTTGTCTATCATATATTACTTCTACAATTTTTCCAGTTGCAATGCCCAGTTACCTTACCAGTGTCTGCTGACAAATGGCTAATAAATAGCAGTTTTACTACCAGTATGACTCAAATATAATGCTCATCGCATCTCTTAAAATTTAAACCCGTAAGAGATCCTCTGCATTCACTTTATTTCTGTCGTATCTCACGGTTGTTATGTGGAATAAAATATCAGGAGAAATGATTATAAGTATAAACAATATACTGGAAGTGTACATGGTAAAACATACAATAAAATCTCGGTTCTACACAAAGGGAGTGAAAGTAAAAACAACCATAGTAGTAGTACAATAGTGCCTGGCCATGCAGAGCTAGCTCAGCGTACGCACGCCTTTCTCCCTCACATGAAGATCTGATCGGAGCCTTTATTCATATGTATTCGTGACCTCAGCATACTCAGCGGCGATGGATGGCGCTATAGGCGGCAGCCATGGTGGGCAGTGGACA
>NW_025232103.1:2223-4353 GCF_018294505.1 Triticum aestivum | reverse complement strand
ACATGTTGTGTTATCCTGCACAATATGATTCTCGAAGATGAGAGAGGATTGAACTTAGAATTCTTTTACGACAATGTGGGTAGCCGTGTCAAACTAGTAAGAGACCCAAACGGCATTAGAGCTTTTCTTCAGACATACAAGGAGATTGAAAATGCAGACACCCATTTTCAACTTCAGGAAGATCTCATTGAGCACCATTGGCAAATGGCTGGGCAGTGACTTATTTTTGTATTCATTTGTATTTGTATTCATGACAAATTTTGTATTGCACTATTTAAATTTGCTACAGTTATTTGAATAATTATTTGTAATGCGGATGATTATTGTATTATGTTTGATTGGAATAATTCAGTTTGTTTTCGATTGTTGAATTATGTTGTATTTGATATTTGTGGGCTGATGATATGCGGGATGCAGCAGCGCAAAGAGCAGGTCTACATCTCTGCCAGCCCGACCCGACCCGTAAAAGCTGTTTTGCACGAACTGCAAACGCGTTTTGCGGGCCGGCGGGATGCGGGGTCTGCTAGAGTTGCTCTTAGCAATATCTACGACACCCCAAATTTGTGCAACGGAGACCCGTGAAACAGTTTTTGACAGCGACGCCCTTATCCTATAAAGCTCACCTTTTTCCATGGCGTGAGAACCACCTATGTCATGGAGATGCGATGGTAATAAGAAGGACCAAATGATAAATCATATATTTTGCAAGACAATGGCGCGGTGCCTATGAAGAGAATAGAAACACAACATCTTGCCGTGCCCCGCCGTAACTTTTTGCACCGAGGCCTTCTCGGGAAAACTATGTTAGACCAATTTTTTTAGTAAATTTACATATTTCTATTTGTACTTGAATCAAAATATATGTTCATATTTTCTGCCAAAGCTAAAATGATTTTGAAACTTACATACCAATCTGTATTCGGAAAATTCTAAAATTTTAGAACTTTTAGCACTGAGATAATTTCTGAGATACACATTTTTGGCCACATTTTTTATAAAAATCACTTGAATAAAATTAGATATATATATTTGAACTTCAATAAACATATGGAGTTCATATTTCCTACCGAAGTTGGATAGTTATCTAAATTCGGATACCAAACTGATTTGGAAAATTCTACTGCCTCTTATCCAAAACAAGTGTCGCAGCTTTAAATTAAGGTTAGTTAAACCTTAGCTCAAAGATGCGACACTTATTATGGGTCGGAGGGAGTACAGTTTTTGATGGAAAAAGACTGAAATTATGTGGTTGTGCGATATTGGCAAGCAGCTGACGATCAACTATCCACTTTCAATGTGACACAACATAACTTTCTTGTTATTTTTTATACCATAAGCATTTAGTCCATGTACTCCAAGCTGAAGGCTATCACTAAAATTTACTAAAACTGCAAAAGTAATTGATAACATAGACTAACAATGACATCAATTTTGTAATATTAAAATAGTGTCTGATTAAAGTTTTTAAGATTCAATCTAAAATGCCTGAAACAATAAGAAAAATCCGTGCAATTTAAAGTTGCAATGCAGGCAGTGAATAAATCTCTCAATCAGGAAATGAAAATAAATTGTTTATTGCCGCAAGTTATGTTTGCTTATTTTGGTCACATCACATTATTTCTTTCCTGAACTGATCTTGCAATTCTGTCAATTCAAAAACACAAAATCAACATATTGTAGTTAAAGGCTTTACCAACCGTCATCGTGGGGAAAGTCATCGTCAAAACTGTTTTTCATAAACTAAATAAGCATCATCTTTTTTTCCCTGAAAAGTTACCCATGATTGTCGTTTTTGTTCATGTGTATGAGGACACAACATAGAAAAAGAAAATTGATCATCCCACGGTTACTTAAGCCATTACGGATCGAGCTATGTTGAGAAGAAAAAGGTCAAACTTCAGTATAAAAGCTTATATATAAATATATTTCATGTATAGTATATTTTTGGAAAAATTCAAACACCTGGCTCAAATTAGCATGGAGAGAATATATCCATCCGTGCACCTCCTGTAAATAAGGAGAAAATTCTATTATTCCCATGGTCCACCTGTAGCGAAAAGTAGATATTAACTTTCTATTTGTGCAAGTATTTAGTGCAGTAGTCCACTCAGCTTTCTTATGTCGTACCCT
>NW_025232103.1:0-1824 GCF_018294505.1 Triticum aestivum | reverse complement strand
CCGGTTTATTACTGTGATTGGATCCATAATTACAAATTCATACTCTCCGATCAATTTATAACAAACATGAAGTATATTGTACGTACTATCACAACCAAGAGTATTCCAATTTTGGGCCCTACAAGCTAACAACCAGTGTCTAATTACTTGACATCTCGCTGGATGATCTTTCATGTACACTGTTTGAAATTTACCTTAATCTGTCTAGAAGTATATTGCAGTGTATTGGATGATGGTGATTTAAGCATTTCTAAGTATATTCGGATTTCTTATAATTAAGCCAGTAGAAGTTTTTGTTGGTGGTTGCATTCACTAGAATTCTGCGTGTTCTGAAACAGTTTTAGGGTGTGTTTTGTTGAGGAACCAAAATGAGTGAAATGCCATAGTTCCATTCCTAGTAAATTGTTGGGTTCATTCCTACGTCTTGCTTGGAGCAACAAACTGGAATGGAATGCTTTGCCAGTCTTGCATATATCAAAAGTGCTGAATAACATGCACACGCAAGTAGAGCTGATCAGCTGTGTATACAATCCATATATCAAAAGTACACATGGTACATAGTACAGCAAACTCGGGGAGTGGAGGAACAACCAAACATCGATACAACAGTGTGGCCGGTCATGCAGAGCTGCTTGGACGTACGTACTCCTCTCTCTCTCACGCAGTGAGATAATATGAGAAATGTGCATTATGATAATACATAAATTGGATTCCAATGTTTGCATAGTAGATATATGATCTTAAGGCAGACGAAATCATAAAGAACTAGATGATGCCCCGCGTGTTGCTGCGAGAACTCTTAGTCCTACACATATATGATAATACATAAATTGGATTCCTATGTTTGCATAGTAGATATATGATCTTAAGATAGTGAAATGTGCATTATGTGATACTTTTATTAAATATAGTGGTACGGCATAATTAATCTGATATAATTTACATACATACCAATGTATATATACACATTAAGTACAGAGATTCTAAATTGGAGATGACATAAAACATTATATACAAATTGTCATTTTGAAATACTTACTATGTATTGTCTGGTGACTCCTGTTGTAAATCAATCTTCTGTATTTTACTACGTAAGTTGTATGTAGTATACCAAGTAGGTATTACAGAAGTTTATAGCAGGAAGCATTAAGACAATCTGCCAGAGCACAATCAACCAAATTTAAAAAAGTTGAGTGGAAATAACACTACCTGAGAAATCAAATGCATAATAGAGAAAACACATTTTTTTTACGGAGCAGAGGAAACTAAATACGCATTTACGCTCCTGGTTTCAATCCAGGGCTTCAAAGCTTGTGTGGAGTCATCTAGCACCTCCCTACAAAGAAGCATGAGTATTAAATTAGATAAGACAATTTGATAACAATACAGAAGAACAAACAGTGACCATGCATCGTTGGGATAGCAAATAATACGGATACTCATTCGAATATGTGTGTCAAAAAACAATCGGCAAACCATGTAGGAACAACCTGACATGAATCAACTGGCATGCGAGTGGGAGATACATAAGGAACTCCACCTGTATGAGCCGACACACAGGTCCATGAAGAAATATTAACAGCCCCGTGTGGTAATTTTGATAGATATAATTAGGTATTAAGGTAAGGGATTAGTTACCGGCTCATGGGCGTCATCAGCACCATCGAAGGGAAGGTGCTCCCGAACGACACCAAAATGCGTGTCGGCGCATGGTGAATTACGTGCCCTTCTCCACGGGGGCGGATCGAGTACAATTGGGGATCCGACACTGCTATCTTCCTGCAAGCGGTGGATCAGCGACAACCGGACGTTATGCAATGCGTT
>NW_025232102.1:8941-10263 GCF_018294505.1 Triticum aestivum | reverse complement strand
GACGTCCGCCTCGACTCGCGTTACCCTAAGATAGACAGGGTGGCGGTGGTGCCACGTGCTCATCTCGGCGTCCGTCGTCGCTACAGTGACGACGTCCGCCTCGACTCGCGTTACCCTAAGATAGACAGGGTGGCGGTGGTGCCACGTGCTCGTCTCAGCGTCCGTCGTCCCTACAGTGTAAACGTCCGCCTCGACTCGCGTTGCCCTAAGATAGACAGGGTGGCAGTGGTGTCACGTGCTCGTCTCGGCGTCCGTCTGTCGCTACCGCGACGACGTCCGCCTCGACTCGCGTTACCCTAAGATAGACAGGGTGGCAGTGGTGTCACGTGCTCGTCTCGGCGTCCGTCGTCGCTACAGCCACGACGCCCGCCTCGACTCGCGTTACCCTAAATAGACAGGGTGGCATTGGTGCCGCGTGCTCGTCTCGGCGTCCGTCGTCGCTACAGCCACGACGTCCGCCTCGACTCGCGTTACCCTAAGATAGACAGGGTGGCAGGGGTGTCACATGCTCGTCTCGGCGTCCGTCGTCGCTACCACAACGACGTCCGCCTCGATTCGCGTAACCCTAAGATAGAGATGGTGGCATTCGTGTCACGTGCTCGTCTCGGCGTCCGTCGTCGCTACCGCGGCGACGTCCGCCTCGATTCGCGTTACCCTAAGATAGACAGGGTGGCGGTGGTGCCACGTGCTCGTCTCGGCGTCCGTCATCGCTACATTGTAGACGTCCGCCTCGACTCGCGTTACCCTAAGATAGACAGGGTGGCGGTGGTGCCACGTGCTCCTCTCGGCGTCCGGCGTCGCTACAGTGACGACGTCCGCCTCGACTCGCGTTACCCTAAGATAGACAGGGTGGCGATGGTGCCACGTGCTCGTCTCGGCTTCCGTCGTCCCTACAGTGTAAACGTCCGACTCGACTCGCGTTGCCCTAAGATAGACAGGGTGGCAGTGGTGTCACGTGCTCGTCTCGGCGTCCGTCTGTCGCTACCGCGACGACGTCCGCCTCGACTCGCGTTACCCTAAGATAGACAGGGTGGCAGTGGTGTCACGTGCTCGTCTCGGCGTCCGTCGCCGCTACCACAACGACGTCCACCTCGACTCGCGTAACCCTAAGATAGACACGGTGGCATTGGTGTCACGTGCTCGTCTCGGCGTCCATCGTCGCTACCTCGACAACGTCCGCCTCGACTCGCGTTACCCTAAGATAGACAGGGTGGCATTCGTATCACGTGCTCGTCTCGGCGTCCGTTGTTGCTACCGCGACGACGTCCGCCTCGACTCGCGTTACTATAAGATAGACAGGGTGGCATTCGTGTCACGTGCTC
>NW_025232102.1:7960-8931 GCF_018294505.1 Triticum aestivum | reverse complement strand
TAAGATAGACAGGGTGGCAGTGGTGTCACGTGCTCGTCTCGGCGTCTGTCTGTCGCTACCGCGACGACGTCCGCCTCGACTCGCGTTACCCTAAGATAGACAGGGTGGCAGTGGTGTCACGTGCTCGTCTCGGCGTCCGTCGCCGCTACCACAACGACGTCCACCTCGACTCGCGTAACCCTAAGATAGACACGGTGGCATTGGTGTCACGTGCTCGTCTCGGCGTCCATCGTCGCTACCTCGACAACGTCCGCCTCGACTCGCGTTACCCTAAGATAGACAGGGTGGCATTCGTATCACGTGCTCGTCTCGGCGTCCGTTGTTGCTACCGCGACGACGTCCGCCTCGACTCGCGTTACTATAAGATAGACAGGGTGGCATTCGTGTCACGTGCTCGTCTCGGAGTCCGTCGTCGCTACCGCGACGACGTCCGCCTCGATTCGCGTTACCCTAAGATAGACAGGGTGGCGGTGGTGCCACGTGCTCGTCTCGGCGTCCGTCATCGCTACATTGTAGACGTCCGCCTCGACTCACGTTACCCTAAGATAGACAGGGTGGCGGTGGTGCCACGTGCTCATCTCGGCGTCCGTCATCGCTACATTGTAGACGTCCGCCTCGACTCGTGTTACCCTAAGATAGACAGGGTGGCGGTGGTGCCACGTGCTCGTCTCGGCGTCCGTCGTCCCTACAGTTTAAACGTCCGCCTCGACTCGCGTTGCCCTAAGATAGACAGGGTGGCAGTGGTGTCACGTGCTCGTCTCGGCGTCTGTCTGTCGCTACCGCGACGACGTCCGCCTCGACTCGTGTTACCCTAAGATAGACAGGGTGGCAGTGGTGTCACGTGCTCGTCTCGGCGTCCGTCGTCGCTACAGCCACGACGTCCGCCTCGACTCGCGTTACCCTAACATAGACAGGGTGGCAGTGGTGCCACGTGCTCGTCTCGGCGTCCGTCGTCGCTACAGTGTAAACGT
>NW_025232102.1:7373-7950 GCF_018294505.1 Triticum aestivum | reverse complement strand
CGACTCGCGTTAC
The DNA here is from genome assembly GCF_018294505.1 of Triticum aestivum. Taxonomy (NCBI): domain Eukaryota; kingdom Viridiplantae; phylum Streptophyta; class Magnoliopsida; order Poales; family Poaceae; genus Triticum; species Triticum aestivum. The sequence continues at coordinate 7,937 of NW_025232102.1, read as the reverse complement.
CCTAAGATAGACAGGGTGGCAGTGCTGTCACGTGCTCGTCTCGGCGTCCGTCGTCGCTACAGCCACGACGTCCGCCTCGACTCGCGTTACCCTAAGATAGACAGGGTGGCGGTGGTGCCACATGCTCGTCTCGGCGTCCGTCATCGCTACATTGTAGACGTCCGCCTCGACTCGCGTTCCACTAAGATAGACAGGGTGGCGGTGGTGCCACGTGCTCATCTCGGCGTCCGTCGTCGCTACAGTGACGACGTCCGCCTCGACTCGCGTTACCCTAAGATAGACAGGGTGGCGGTGGTGCCACGTGCTCGTCTCGGCGTCCGTCGTCGCTACATTGTAGACGTCCGCCTCGACTCGCGTTACCCTAAGATAGACAGGGTGGCAGTGGTGTCACGTGCTCGTCTCGGCGTCCGTCGTCGCTACAGCCACGACGTCCGCCTCGACTCGCGTTACCCTAAGATAGACAGGGTGGCAGTGGTGCCACGTGCTCGTCTCAGCGTCAGTCGTCGCTACAGCCACGACGTCCTCCTCGACTCGCGTTACCCTAAGATAGACAGGGTGGCAGGG
>NW_025232102.1:6670-7005 GCF_018294505.1 Triticum aestivum | reverse complement strand
CTCGACAACGTCCGCCTCGACTCGCGTTACCCTAAGATAGATAGGGTGGCATTCGTGTCACGTGCTCGTCTCGGCATCCATCATCGCTACCGCGACGACGTCCGCCTCGACTCGCGTTACCATAAGATAGACAGGGTGGCATTCGTGTCACGTGCTCGTCTCGCCGTGCGTCATCGCAACCGCGACGACGTTCGCCTCGACTCGCGTTACCCTAAGATAGACAGGGTGGCGGTGGTGCCACGTGCTCATCTCAGCGTCCATCGTCGCTACAGTGACGACGTCCGCCACGACTCACGTAACACTAACATAGACAGGGTGGCATTGGTGTCACATGC
>NW_025232102.1:4727-6310 GCF_018294505.1 Triticum aestivum | reverse complement strand
TCACGTGCTCGTCTCGGAGTCCGTCGTCGCTACCGCGACGACGTTCGCCCCGATTCGCGTTACCCTAAGATAGACAGGGTGGCGGTGGTGCCACGTGCTCGTCTCGGCGTCCGTCGTCGCTACATTGTAGACGTCCGCCTCGACTCGCGTTACCCTAAGATAGACAGGGTGGCGGTGGTGCCACGTGCTCATCTCGGCGTCCGTCGTCGCTACAGTGACGACGTCTGCCTCGACTAGCGTTGCCCTAAGATAGACAGGGTGGCGGTGGTGCCACGTGCTCGTCTCGGCGTCCATCGTCCCTACAGTGTAAACGTCCGCCTCGACTCGCGTTGCCCTAAGATAGACAGGGTGGACGTGGTGTCAAGTGCTCGTCTCGGCGTCCGTCTGTCGCTAACGCGACGACGTCCGCCTCGACTCGCGTTACCCTAAGATAGACAGGGTGGCAGTGGTGTCACGTGCTCGTCTCGGCGTCCATCGTCGCTACAGCCACGACGTCCGCCTCGACTCGCGTTACCCTAAGATAGACAGGGTGGCAGTGGTGCCACGTGCTCGTCTCGGCGTCCATCGTCGCTACAGCCACGACGTCCGCCTCGACTCGCGTTACCCTAAGATAGACAGGGTGGCAGGGTTGTCACGTGCTCGTCTCGGCGTCCGTCGTCGCTACCACAACGACGTCCGCCTCGACTCGCGTAACCCTAAGATAGACACGGTGGCATTGGTGTCACGTGCTTGTCTCGGCGTCCATCGTCGCTACCTCGACAACGTCCGCCTCGACTCGCGTAACCCTAAGATAGACACGGTGGCATTGGTGTCACGTGCTCGTATCGGCGTCCATCGTCGCTACATTGTAGACGTCCGCCTCGATTCGCGTTACCCTAAGATAGACAGGGTGGCGGTGGTGCCACGTGCTCGTCTCGGCGTCCGTCGTCGCTACATTGTAGACGTCCGCCTCGACTCGCGTTACCCTAAGATAGACAGGGTGGCAGTGGTGTCACGTGCTCGTCTCGGCGTCCGTCGTCGCTACAGCCACGACGTCCGCCTCGACTCGCGTTACCCTAAGATAGACAGGGTGGCAGTGGTGCCACGTGCTCGTCTCAGCGTCAGTCGTCGCTACAGCCACGACGTCCTCCTCGACTCGCGTTACCCTAAGATAGACAGGGTGGCAGGGCTGTCACGTGCTCGTCCCGGCGTCCGTCGTCGCTACCACAACGACGTCCGCCTCGACTCGCGTAACCCTAAGATAGAGACGGTGGCATTCGTGTCACGTGCTCGTCTCGGCGTTCATCGTCGCTACCTCGACAACGTCCGCCTCGAACCGCGTTACCCTAAGATAGACAGGGTGGAATTTGTATCACGTGCTCGTCTCGGCGTCCGTCGTCGCTACCGCGACGACGTCCGCCTCGACTCGCGTTACTATAAGATAGACAGGGTGGCATTCGTGTCACGTGCTCGTCTCGGAGTCTGTCGTCGCTACCGCGACGACGTCCGCCTCGACTCGCGTTACCCTAAGATAGACAGGGTGGCGGGGGTGCCACGTGCACGTCTCGGCGTCCGTCGTCGCTACATTGTAGACGTCCGCCTCG
>NW_025232102.1:1144-1684 GCF_018294505.1 Triticum aestivum | reverse complement strand
CGTTACCCTAAGATAGACAGGGTGGCGGGGGTGCCACGTGCTCGTCTCGGCGTCCATCGTCGCTACATTGTAGACGTCCTCCTCGACTCGCGTTACCCTAAGATAGACAGGGTGGCGGTGGTGTCACGTGCTCGTCTCGGCGTCCATCATCGCCACAGTTACGACGTCCGCCTCGACTCGCGTTACCCTAAGATAGACAGGGTGGCGGTGGTGCCACGTGCTCGACTCGGCGTCCGTCGTCCCTACAGTGTAAACGTCCGCCTCGACTCGCGTTACCCTAAGATAGACAGGGTGGCAGTGGTGTCACGTGCTCGTCTCGGCGTCCGTCGTCGCTACAGCCACGACGTCCGCCTCGACTCGCGTTACCCTAAGATAGACAGGGTGGCAGTGGTGCCACGTGCTCGTCTCGGCGTCCATCGTCGCTAAAGCCACGACGTCCGCCTCGACTCGCGTTACCCTAAGATAGACAGGGTGGCAGGGGTGTCACGTGCTCGTCTCGGCGTCCGTCGTCGCTACCACAACGACGTCCGCCTCGACTCG
>NW_025232102.1:0-797 GCF_018294505.1 Triticum aestivum | reverse complement strand
GTCCGTCGTCGCTACAGCCACGACGTCCGCCTCGACTCGCGTTACCCTAAAAAGACAGGGTGGCAGTGGTGCCACGTGCTCGTCTCGGCGTCCGTCGTCGCTACAGCCACGACGTCCGCCTCGACTCGCGTTACCCTAAGATAGACAGGGTGGCAGGGGTGTCACGTGCTCGTCTCGGCGTCGGTCGTCGCTACCACAACGACGTCCGCCTCGACTCGCGTAACCCTAAGATAGACACGGTGGCATTGGTGTCACGTGCTCGTCTCGGCGTCCGTCATCGCTACCTCGACAACGTCCGCCTCGACTCGCGTTACCCTAAGATAGACAGGGTGGCATTCGTATCACGTGCTCGACTCGGCGTCCGTCGTCGCTACCGCGACGACGTCCGCCTCGACTCGCGTTACTATAAGATAGACAGGGTGGCATTCGTGTCACGTGCTCGTCTCGGAGTCCGTCGTCGCTACCGTGACGACGTCCGCCCCGATTCGCGTTACCCTAAGATAGACAGGGTGGCGGTGGTGCCACGTGCTCGTCTCGGCGTCCGTCGTCTCTACATTGTAGACGTCCGCCTTGACTCGCGTTACCCTAAGATAGACAGAGTGGCGGTGGTGCCACGTGCTCATCTCGGCGTCCGTCGTCGCTACAGTGACGACGTCCGCCTCGACTCGCGTTACCCTAAGATAGACAGGGTGGCGGTGGTGCCACGTGCTCGTCTCGGCGTCCATCGTCCCTACAGTGTAAACGTCCGCCTCGACTCGCGTTGCCCTAAGATAGACAGGGTGGCAGTGGTGTCACGT
>NW_025232101.1:0-10265 GCF_018294505.1 Triticum aestivum | reverse complement strand
TTTAGCCGAGAGATTGAGTTTGTCAATAGGCTGAAAGATGGCACGCTTGGCGCGAGTGAGTATGGTGTGAGTGTTGCTGGCAGAAGAGGTGCTGCCGCGAGGGCGACGATGAGGGGGAGGGGGTGGCGGTGGTGGTGGGGAAGGTGACTGGCCGGGGGACGCAGACGGGGGTGGCGCAGGTGAGGCGGGCGCGGTGATGATCGACGTCGGGGGTACACGACCCGAGCCATGCAGAGTGGGCTGGGCCGAGGAGGCCGGTGCCATGCTGGACTGGCCCGCCAGGGGCGCGACGACCGCGGGAGCCGGCTGCGTGGCGGCCAGGTCTAGGAGAAAGTCGAGATCGTCCGAAGACTGAGTGGTGCGAGTGGTGGCAAAGGGAAAGGTGTGTTCGTCAAAAATTACATGGCGGGAGATGATAATGCGGCGCGACGATAAGTCTAGAGACCTATATCCGCGGTGCGAGGTAGGATAGGGAAGGAAAACGCATGCTGTGGAGAGAGGGGCGAGTTTTTGAGGTGCCGTGGTGGACTGGTTTGGATAGCATAGGCACCCAAAGACACGGAGGTCGGAGAAGGAGGGTGGCTTTTGGTAGAGGAGTGTATACGGGATCCAAAAATCTAATGCTTGGCTTGGACGACGGTTAAGCATGAAGGTCGCGACGGCAAGGGCCTCGGCCCAGTATGCGGGAGGCATATAAGCCAGGAACAGGAGGGTGCGGGTGATGTCGTTGAGCGTGCGAATAGCACGTTGGTGCCTTGCCGTTTTGAGGAGAGGTGTACGGGCAGGACATGCGGAGGTGTATACCGTTGCGAGCAAGGAACTCGACAAAGGAGGAGTTAACAAACTCGGTACCATTGTCGGTTGGGAAGGACATGACAGGGAGGGTGAATTGTGTGCATGCGTAAGCGACAAAATTGACGAGAATATCACATGTACCGGATTTCCGGTGAAGGAAAACATCCACATAAAATGAGAAAAATCATCAACAATGACAAGGTAATATTTGAAACCAGAATTACTAGCAGCAGGTGATGTCCATAAATCACAATAAAGTAATTGGAACGGAGTGACACAAACTATTGATGATCTAGAAAATGGTAGACGCACGTGCTTGCCAAGTTGGCATGCATGACACACTTGAGTACTTTTATTACACGGAATAGCAAATTCTGAAGATAAATGTGACATAGAGTCACAACCTGGATGTCCTAAGCGACGATGCCATAGCTCTGATGCGGTAGTGGTGGCGACGAGTCCAAACGGCGAGGTGGTGGGGTAGGTGTTGGAGAAGAACTCATAGAGTGGTCCAGGGCTACTGCAGCGAATGATCTCACGCCGAGTGTGCAGATCCTTAATAGAAAAACCACACGGGTCATATTCAACAAAAACAGAATTATCGATGGTAAACTGACGAGTAGAAAGAAGATTTTTGATAATATCTGGAACAACAAGAACATTGTTTAGGTAAAAGGTGTGACTAGGTGTGCTGAGAGTGACGTGGCCGGTGGCGGTGATGGGGAGAGGGACACCATTACCAACGGTAACACGGAGGGAGGGAGGAGGATGGGAGGAAGAGGAGAGTATACCAGGGTCGTAGACCATGTGCGAGGTGGCTCCGGAATCCATCACCCATGCGCCCGGCGTGGAGGAGCCGACGGCAGAGGGCCGGCGTTGGCGTTTAGGGTGGCGACGAGGGTGGAGCAGTCCCATGCAGGGGCCTGGACGGTGCCGGCGGGGTTGTAGGGCGCTGCAGGTGGAGGCGGGTTGGTGCCCCAGGCCTGGCCGTGCAGGGGCGCCAGCTGGGTCGTGTAGGCGACCTGACCTGGGGGAACCCAGATGAACTGGTGAGGCGGCGCCGTGGGAGCGGTGGACCGCGGGGCTGGCCCGAGGAGGCCAGCGCCCTCGGCGGGAGCAGCCGAAGCGCCGTAGGGACGCCAGGCGGGCTGCATCTGCTGAGCCTGGCCGGTGTAAGGGTTGAAGCAGATCCATGGGTCGGGCGCCGCGGCGGTAGGCTGTGTTGGAGTTGGCAGCGCCCCCGCCGACGTTCTTCTTCTTCTTCGACCAGCGGCCGCCGTTGCCGCCTGAGTTGCCGCCGGTGGAGGATCCGGCCGTGTTGCTGTAGAGGGCGACCTATGACGACATGGGGCCGCCCGGGGCGGCGTTGGCGAGCTGGTTCTCGCGCAGAAGGAGGATGGAGCGCGTCTGCAGGAAGGTGGGAGCCGGAACCTGCATCGTGACGAGAGTGGTTATGTCGGAGAAGCAGGGGTTGAGCCCCCGGAGGCAGGTGAGGACCAGGGCCTGGTCGGTCACGGGCTGCCCCATGTCCACAAGCACGTCGGAGAGGGCCTTCAGGCGATGGCAGTAGGCGGTGATGGTGAGGTCGCCTTGGAAGATGGCCAGGAACTACGCCTCGAGGTAGACGGCGCGGGTGAGCTGATTGTCGAGTAAGAGGTTCTTGATCAGCGTGTAGGCCTCGTACGCGGCCTGATCTTGGGCCATGATTGTGTCGAGGATGTCCTCGCTGATGGAGCCGTAGATCCACGAGCCGACGATGTAGTCCTGGCACTGCCACTCGGCCGTGCGGGCGTCCCACGGCGTGACGATGGAGACGTGGTCGGTGAGGTCGTACTTGCCGAGGAGGACGATAATGAGCATACGCCACTTGGCGTAGTTGGACTTCTGCAGGTCGAGGACGACGGCGACGTGCGTCTTGACGCTGGCAATGTGGACGGCCTGGGAGGCTGGCGACGCGGAGGATGGGACAAGTGCGTCGGAGGTCTGCGCCCCGACCGCTGATGAGGTGGAGGCGGGGATCGACATGGCGGCGGCGCGGGGAGGGAGGAGGAGCCGCGGCGGCACCAAGGGTAGTGGGGCGGCGGCGGCTTAGGGTTTTGGTGGCGGTGGAAGCTAGGTTTTAGGAACTAGGGCTGATACCATATAAACGTGAAACGGTTTGAGGGAAGACGCCTCTCAAGGGGCGATCGACTCATATATTTATATCAGGATTACAAGTCTTGGAGACCAAGAGAGAAACCCTATACGCGTATATGTACAACTGTATGCGAACGGAATACGCGAGGTTATCTTTGCCTAATAATAAAGCAAATTGGGTTTCTTTCGTCCGTCATGCCATTTTGCAGAAAAGTCCCTCTATTTCAGAGAATTCAACCCGCAGTCCTGTGTTAAGTTAAAACGAATCATTATTTTCGTATTTTACACAAAAGTTCCTGTCTTTTCTTGAAATCAACCCGCCGTCCGGATTTAAGTCACACCCGAACCGTTATTTTACATTTTTCAAAACCCCCCCTCCTGATGTTTTAGGTAATTCACCCGCGGATCATATTTAAATCAAACAAATGCTTTTTAAAATCATCCATATCTTTAAACCGTAACTCCGATTTGAACATGTTATATATGAAATTTGATTAGAAAAATATGTAGAATACGAATATGAGATTATTTTTACCTTTTAAGTATCTTTAAATATTATTTTGGAATATATTTGAGTCAAACCAAATGATTTTCTAAATTATCTGTATCTTTTAAAACGTAACTTCGATTTTAACATATTATATATGAAATTTTATTAGAAAAATGTGTGGAATCTAAAGATGATGTTAATTTTACCTGTTAAATATTTTTAAAATATTGTTATGGAAGCAAACTTCTAATTTATAGCGCAATATCCGTTTTTTCATACCGGCGGCGATCCGGATTGCAAATAAACACTCCTCTATAACCATATACGGAAAAGAAAACATCGATAACTACACGTGCATACCTCTGGAAAATGTCGCAAGGGAAAACAACAGATTTCTCATCGCGAGATTGAGAGAAAGCGAGCGAGCGAGCGAGAGAGAGAGAGAGAGAGGGGAGAGGGAGGAGAGAGGGAGAGAGAGACGCCTTAGGATTAATCATATTCAACACACGTTTTTTGTTGTTTTGTGTGAACACCAAGGCCATCGCCGGCGAGGGTGAGAAGGAGAATAAGTGGCAGCACAAATATGATGCCTCACAAAAATAAAGAAGATGGACCTATTGTGGTCATGAGTGATGGTTGTTGAGTTAAGAGTGTGTGTTATGTTTTCTCTCCCGTTGCAATGCACGGGCTCTTTTCCTAGTCTATACAAAATTATACTTTAACATGAATACACGGTGGTTTTTTTTACGTGGGATACGCGGCTGCCCGCATGTAGACGTAGCGGTTGAACGCGGCCGGAAACAACGCGCGTGCCCTCCTGTTCTGCGGCGCCCGCCATCACTCGCCGCCGCCCACATTCAATGCCCCTGTCGCCGGCTCCTTGGGCTATCGCGCTCGCCTGAGCTGTCGGCTGCCGCTTGACCTCGCGTCCTGCGCCGCGTGACCGTAGCCGGCAGCCGACAGACTTGCCGCCTGCCGCACGCCGCCCCTGCCGCCTCCTCGCCTGCCACGCCCCGGCGCCTCGCCTGCTGCGCTTTAATTGCCTGGCGCCTCACCTGCTTCGTCCTGCCCGCTATAAAAGCGGCCCCGCCCGGTGTCTATGCTCAGACCGCCTATCCTTCTCTCCTCTCTGTCTCCCTTGCTCCCTATCTCTCCCTGCGGCGATCTCTCCTCCGCCGACCGCGCCGCCATGTCGTCGAGCTAGTCCGAGAGCCAAGGCGTGGCACCGGGGGGCGTCTGGCCGTCGAGCCTTACATTAGGGCAGACGGAGGATCTCACCCGGTTCGGCCTCTACGTTCTGCCGTCTGCGATGGTGCCGCGGCCATGGAGGATTTCCGCCGATGGCTACCCCATGCAGGGCCCTCCGGCGACCAAAGAGGACCTCCGCGCGCACCCCGGGGGCACTACGACAAGAAGAACCGCCGCCATTTTTGTAACGGCAAGCGGTTCGACGACGTGATCCACGCCTTCAAACACGCCGCCCAAGGGGTCATGCTGCAGTGCTACGTGACAGCTGCTGCACTGGTGGCCTCAGTTATCTTTCTTTTTTTGCGAGGTTGGTGGGCTCACTTATCATCGAAGAATTCCGCCGTGTGAGATATTGCGGTCCAAACACCGTGAGATATCTGTCACAGTGGAGAAATTCCAATTTTGAATGCAATATCCTGCCGATCCTGTACTCCCGTGGTCTAGTGGTAGAATACGACAGGGCGGCTTCGAGTTCCCCTCTGTTCTTGCTCTTTTCTTATTCTGGGATTAGCAGTCAAACCGACTAGCTAGTCCATGTTTTGGTTTGGATGACAAGTACGACTCTTTGATCCTTGGTGAGACTTCTGAAACCTCTGCCGTGTTCTATGGTTTTTCGAAAGAGAGAAGGACAGTACGGCTTAGACTATTCTTGCCATTTCACCATGCAGGTTTAGAAGATGCAAGACAAATACCGAGTCTTCTAAAAAATAAGTATGAAACAATCTGCAGAAACATGTACGTAATAGCTAGCAGAGTAGCACAACTCCTGTCGCTATGTCAGTTGTGAACTCTTATACTCCCCCTGTAAAGAAATATAAGAGCGTATAGATCACTCTCTTATATTTCTCTACGGAGGGAGTACATGTTATTTTGGTTCACCTGCTACTGCTGCTCTGTGTTTTCTGTTCTGCTCATACTGTTGTGCTGGGAACAACGGTTTCCCTTATATTAACTCTTGCCACGGATTTCATTAAAAATAATAAAATGTGGGGTACGTCGCCTACAAATTCCAAAAGCTAAGTTTCTTATGAATGCATATTTTACTAGATTTGTTTTTGCCAGAACACATTTGTTTAAATCTGGTCGAATATTCAGGTACTAGCTTGGAAGATGGAGAACCTCAACTGCAGGACATATGTTTATGCATTTGCTGCAGTTCATCCTTTTTAAGCAACGAGTAATTTCGCGTAATAAAACATAATGAACTAATTTGCTAATCCTTCCTTTGAACTTCTATATTAAGTAGTCACCGGCGACAAGGACGACCCATCTTTATCGGCAAGTGGCAGTCACAGTCGTACTACCTGACAGCTGGTGCAGAGCCGGCCAGCGCATCAGTCATCGTGGATGAATGAAAGAAATGTGAGGCACAATCCTAGTGGCCCAATCCTTTCGCATCAGCAGCATCATTAGCAACAGTAGCACAACTCCTGCCGCTATGTCCATGCCATCTTATTCATGAAATTTTGATTCCAGGCCATTCTTCTGTGACCAAGGGCATGTCCATGCTGAGGATAGTTACCATTTGTTGTCCGAGCTGACTGAAATCTCCGAGGAGGACATGAGTGAAAATATCGATGTGTGACGGGATGATGCGCTTGGCTCGTAAAATATTGAAGTAATGGTTGTATAGTAGCATCGAGTAGAATCTTCAGGTACAAGTTTGGAAGATGGAGGACGACCCATCTTTATCGGCAGGTGGCAGTCATAGTCGTGTTGTAGTAGCATGCAACAGCTGCTGCAGTGCCAGCCATCGCATCAATCATCGTGGAAGAATGAATTTTACCTATGAATGCGACATCCCACCATGTGAGATTGTTGTCCAATCCTTTCGCATTAGCAGCAGTGAACATACCTAGCACAGAGTAAATGAACACCATCATTAGGAAGGAGGAAGATCCGGTCGGTTTCAGTCCAAACCTTTTTCTGTTTATTATTTTGACGGGGAGAAAGCAACACAAATAAGTGGCTGCAAAATGGACAAAGGCAGGGCCTATGACGCAAGCCACGCCAAACATTACACAATAAATCTGCGGGTTTATATTTTCTAATACACTACAAACATTTCAACTGGGTCTTGCTAATACATATCTCACTATCAAACATAAGCTTTTTGTCTCCATTATTTCCTGTTGTCGTAGTGGCCAGCATAGATTGACCGCAAGTCAAGGTCTTTGATGTGGAAACAACACCACTTGGAAAAGCTGGAGCCTATCTCCACTAATCCACAAAAATATTACACAGTGGTCAAGGTCATTGACGCCGAAAGCACCACTCTGAAGCTGGAGCCTATCAAAAACGACCATATTAAGATGGATGGATGGTATCATCAGCCCAACGCCAAAGCATGCACTTGCATCTCTGTCCCAAACACACATGGCCTCACTTGGATTTCCATCCATATCCATACCCATACTATTCTTGATCACTCTGCTGTCCACTGTACCCACATCTTCTTCTCCCGGTCCAAGCAAGAGCAATGGTAGCGGCACTGATCTTGCTGCCTTGCTTGCTTTCAAAGCACAGCTCTCCGATCCTCTCGGTATCATTGCTAGCAACTGAAGCACCGGCACAAATTTCTGTCACTGGGTTGGTGTCGTATGCAGTCGGCGCCGGCAACGCGTCGCCGCTTTGGAACTGCCGGGCTCCCCCCTCCATGGATCAATCACTCCTCACCTTGGTAATCTCTCTTTCCTCTCTGTTCTCAACCTCAACAATACAAATCTCGCGGGCTCCATCCCAGATGATTTAGGACGGCTTCGTCGTCTTAAATACCTATATCTCGGATTCAATGGCCTATCAGGTAGCATCCCAACCACCATAGGAAACCTCACAAGGCTTCATGTTCTTTCCATGCATTATAACCATCTATCTGGTTCAATCCCGGTAGAACTGCAGCACCTGCAGAGTCTTGGTTACTTCGGTATCTTCAGGAATTACCTGAGTGGCCCAATACCAACCAATCTATTTAATAATACCCCTCTGATGACTCACCTGAACACTGGTAACAACAGCCTGTCAGGACATATACCATCTTGTATTGGCTCCTTACCAATGCTTGAATACCTTGACCTTGAAGCGAATCATTTCACTGGCCCGGTACCTCCATCCATATTCAACAAGTCTAGATTACGTGAAATCTGGCTTGGATTCAACTACAACTTAACTGGTTCGACCCCTAACAACGAAAGTTTTAGTCTACCAGCGTTGGCAAAGATCAGCCTGAGCTGGAACAGATTCACCGGTGAGATTCTGTTGGGGCTCTCCTCTTGTAGCTACCTCCAAAGTATCTCCTTCAGTGAGAATTTCTTTGAGGGTGTTGTGCCAACGCGGCTGGGCAAGCTTTCCCATCTCAGATTCCTTTCCTTGGGTTATAATCACCTTGTTGGTCCAATTCCTGTTGCACTTAGCAACCTCACTCAGCTAGGCTTACTAGCCCTAGATGGCTGTAAGCTGTCAGGAGCCATTCCGGAAGAATTTGGACAGTTGGACCAACTCACTGTGTTGGATGTCTCAAACAATCAACTAGTCGGACCCATTCCTGCTTCTCTTGGTAACTTGTCTGAATTAGCATTCCTGCGATTACGCAGAAATATGTTCCTTGGATCAGTACCACGAACAATCGGTAGTACCAACTCTATGATTGTGATTGCTATTTCAGAGAACCGCCTAGTGGGGGATCTTAGCTTCTTATCCAGTTTTTCTAATTTTAGAAAGCTCCAGGTTCTTCATATCTCTTCAAATAATTTCACCGGGGGCATTCCTAACTATGTGGGGAACCTGTCGAGCCAGCTGCAGATTTTTGGTGCATCTGAGAACAATTTTGTTGGTGAACTTCCGGCTATTATTTCAAACCTAACAAGTCTTGAATTGCTAGATTTTTCAGAGAATCAGCTGTATAGCAAGATTCCAGAATCCATCATGATGATGGAGAATCTCCAGTGGCTTGACCTCGACAGAAATCACTTGTTTGGGTCCATCCCACCTCAGATTGCAATGCTCAAGAATATAGGAAATTTGTTCCTCTACAACAATAAATTGTCCGGTTCAATACCGGAGGGGATTGGTAACCTGACCAAGTTAGAATACCTGAAACTGTCTGCCAACCAATTATCATCAATTATCCCATCAAGTTTATTTCATCTTGAGAGTCTCCTCCAGCTAGATGTGTCTCGAAACTTCTTGACTGGCACATTACCGGTTGATATGGGCCATTTGAAGCAAATTTACAGCATGGACCTTTCTGCCAACCTCTTGGTTGGTAGCATCCCATATTCGATTGGACAACTCCAAATGATAGCCTACCTGAACCTATCACACAATTCATTTGATGATTCACTTCCAGAATCTTTGAGCAAGCTAACCAGCTTGCAAACATTGGACCTATCACATAACAGTCTCTCTGGTACAATACCAAAATACCTAGGCAATTTCACCATCCTGACCAGCTTGAACCTGTCTTTCAACAAGCTACAAGGTCAAGTACCAGAAGGTGGTGTCTTCTCAAGTATTAGCCAACAATCCTTGACGGGGAATTCAGGGCTTTGTGGTGCTTCAGGTTTAGGATTTCCAATGTGCCCAAGTAACTCTAAAAGAACTAATAATGGCTGCATGCTGAAGATTTTGCTCCCTACTATCATCATAGCAATTGGACTTGTAGCTTTCTGCATATATGTAATAGCCAGAGAGAAGATTAAGAAGAAGCATGGGATGTCAGCTTCTCCCGGTATGGTTGACATGCCCACCCATCACCTGGTCTCGTACCATGAGCTTGTTCGAGCAACTGATAATTTTAGTGAGAGCAACCTGCTAGGGTCTGGAAGTTTCGGAAAAGTTTTCAAGGGCCAGCTAAGCAATGGTTTGATTGTTGCAATCAAAGTTCTAGACATGCAGCTAGAACAAGCAATGAGAAGCTTTGATACAGAGTGTGGTGTACTACGGATGGCACGACACCGCAATCTAATGAGGATACTCAATACATGCTCCAACTTGGAATTTAGGGCATTGGTGCTTCAATACATGCCCAATGGCAGCTTAGAAATGCTGCTACACAACTCTCAAGGTACAACCGAATTGGGATTCAGTGAGAGACTAGGCATCATGCTCGATGTGTCATTGGCAATGGAGTATCTGCACCATGAACACTACGAGGTGGTCTTGCACTGTGACTTGAAGCCTAGCAATGTGTTGTTCGATGAGGACATGACAGCACATGTGGCAGACTTTGGCATTGCAAGGTTGTTACTAGGTGATGACAGCTCTACAATCACTGCAAGCATGCCTGGAACTGTTGGCTACATGGCACCAGGTACTGTTACTAGCTAGCACTTTTCTTGCTCAATCTACCTCTTATTGAACCATTGAACAATTAAGTTAATCAGGCATGCCTTAATTTCAGAGTATGGGGCTCAGGCAAAAGCTTCACGAAAAAGTGATGTATTCAGCTTTGGAATCATGCTCTTTGAAGTCTTCACTAGAAAGAGACCCACAGATGTGTTTTTTGTTGGAGAAATAAGCCTGAGGCAGTGGGTTGTTGAGGCATTTCCCGCAGAACTTGTCCGTGTTGTGGATGATCAGCTACTACAAGGGTCTTTTA
>NW_025232100.1:0-10267 GCF_018294505.1 Triticum aestivum | reverse complement strand
GAACACGATTTGGTAAAGGTATCGATGAGAGGCCATGTAGGAGTACATGGTGGGTTGTTTCATTGAAGCCGACCTTAAGCACTGAGATCTGTATGTGTGATTTAAGAATCAGCTACTACCATGCATTGGGCCCGAAACCAATGGACCCTCTCGACTTCTTATTCACCCTAGTTCTCCGTCCAGGAGTTGCAAGTAGTTTCTGGTGTTTGTAGCCTACTGGAGGCCGTGGACAGCGCTGACCGTAGGGGTGGGCTGTGATGCGGTAGGTACGTGGCACGGTGTACCGAATACCCGTTAGGTATCCCGGGAACCCTGTTCACATCGTTCGGGGCCGTATGGGAAACCTCGGCCGGACTCCCTGCGGATGGAACCTGAATAGGCGATAAACCTGGACTGGAGGCTTAGGTGATTAGGTAGGTCGTGCCCGACACCCATGTTGGGCTTCCGCTTGAAGGTTGCCGAGTACATGTCGTGTAAACGACGATAAGTGGTGAGAGCGTGTATGAAGGAGTACACCCCTGCAGGGTTAACATGATCTATTCGAATAGCCGCGTCCGCGGTAAAGGACTACTTGGTTGCCTATACAGTTCATAGACAAGTAAATGGAAACTACTAAAAGCCTCAAGATAAGTGTGAGTGCCGAGGATGGCTCTTCCGTAGGAAGACGGAGGTGGATCCTCGGTAGTGTATTGAAGTGGTGATAGTGGACTCGTGTGCGCAAAACATTTCAAGTTGGAGTATCGTAGGATAGTCTAGCCAAGAGTCAAAGCTAGCTTGCTGCAATAACTCCACCAACCCTTCTTGATACTATGCATGTATGTAGGATCTGATGTAAGTCTTGCTGAGTACCTTTGTACTCATGTTGCTGTAATCTACATTTTTACAGAAGACGCTGCAACCCCTTCTGATGGGTTCTATGTAGACGTTGACATCAACGAGTAGGCTAAAGACCCAGGTGGTGACCCTGAGCTTGTGATGGACCATGTAGTATAGCTAGGCTTTCCAAGCCTCTTTTATTTTACTAGTTGTCTGTACCCAGACAATGTACTTCCGCTGCTGGCTTGTATGACTGTATGACTTGTATGTTGGGTCGTTAGACCCGTACCTTTGTGTATGATATGTATGGCTCCCTGAGCCTTAAATAAAGTGCTTGTGTCATAGAGTCATGTTGTGATGCTTCGTTGTATTTGCACATATCGAGCATATTGTGTGTATGATTGAAATGCTTGGTATGTGTGGGATCTGACTATCTAGTTGTTTATCTTTAGTAGCCTCTCTTACCGGGAAATGTCTCCTAGTGTTACCGCTGAGCCATGGTAGCTTGCTACTGCTCTGGAACACTTAGGCTGGCCGGCATGTGTCCTTCTTCGTTCCTGTGTCTGTCCCTTCGGGGAAATGTCACGCTTTGAGTACCGGAGTCCTGTTAGACCGCTACAGCCCGGTTTACCGGAGTCCTGCTAGCCCAGTGCTACAGCCCGGACCCACTTGCTGATGACCGACACGTTCGAAGCTGGGTCATGGATGCCTGTCCCTGTAAGTCTGTGCCACTTTGGGTTTACGACTAGTCATGTCAGCCCGGGCTCTTTATCATATGGATGCTAGCGACACTATCATATACGTGAGCCAAAAGGCGCAAACGGTCCCGGGCAAAGGTAAGGCGACACCCGTGGGAACACCGTGCGTGAGGCCGCAAAGTGATATGAAGTGTTACCGGCTAGATCGATGTGACATCGAGTCGGGGTCCTGCTTGGTATGTGTGGGATCTGACTATCTAGTTGTTTATCTTTAGTAGCCTCTCTTACCGGGAAATGTCTCCTAGTGTTACCGCTGAGCCATGGTAGCTTGCTACTGCTCTGGAACACTTAGGCTGGCCGGCATGTGTCCTTCTTCGTTCCTGTGTCTGTCCCTTCGGGGAAATGTCACGCTTTGAGTACCGGAGTCCTGTTAGCCCGCTACAGCCCGGTTTACCGGAGTCCTGCTAGCCCAGTGCTACAGCCCGGACCCACTTGCTGATGACCGACACGTTCGAAGCTGGGTCATGGATGCCTGTCCCTGTAAGTCTGTGCCACTTTGGGTTTACGACTAGTCATGTCAGCCCGGGCTCTTTATCATATGGATGCTAGCGACACTATCATATACGTGAGCCAAAAGGCGCAAACGGTCTCGGGAAAAGGTAAGACGACACCCGTGGGGATACCGTGCGTGAGGCCGCAAAGTGATATGAGGTGTTACCAGCTAGATCGATGTGACATCGAGTCGGGGTCCTGACAGCGTTGGCATCAGAGCCGGACTGCCTGTAGGTTCTCCAAGCCAAACTGGTCGATGTTGAGTCTAGAAATTCTTTAGTTATATGTAGGGGAATTGTTTGTGGGATGGAACGTAAGGCTCTTTTTACTCCTTATATCTTATGACATTCTGATCTGAGTCAGTCCATTCTTCCACCGGGGGTTAAGGAATTAGGATCTGTTCTCTCTATCAGGATCACGAGTTACTAATCAGTAGTACCTTATAAGTTTGATGGATACAAGCCTAGTTCAGTTCTACTACCACATTATGTTGCCAACATGGTTTTAGAACTTTGATATGGTGATGTTGAGTGTGTACGAAATCCTTTGTCAAATTGTCTCAAAATCCTTTTTGAGCATTTACAGCTGTTATGCTGCCGAAATTTTGCTAGAAATTCTAATGCCTTTGCATTATGATTGTGCTTTCAGATGGCCACTCGCGACCTTAATCAAGTGGTTCGCCTGACTCGATGCCTAGATTTACCCGGCCATACTGCTAAGTTGGTCAGGGTAATGACTGAGGCTGGATACCGCTGGTATCCTGAGTACACGGTCGAAGAGCAATTCCGGGACTTCAATCAAAGCCAGTATCTCTGCACTGTCAGGATATTTCCATCTTATCCTGGATCTACCGAGCCTCTTCACTGTTCCTATGGACTCGGGGTTACTATTGAGATGGCTGTGCAGGACGCCGCCTACTCTATGATGACCATTATGCGAGTCAGATCTGGTTTATTCCGGGACTCTGATTTCCGGTATATGCCAGGATCACTTCCGGGAGCACAAGGATATCTCCAGGCTATCTATGCTGACTCCACTCAGGAGGATTCACGGACTCGCACCACTGCTGAGATGCTCGAGGATAAGGACCGTGAAAATCGGGCCTTGAGGCTAGAGCTCTTCAATACCCGTGCTGACCACTGGGCCACTTTGACTCGGTTCGCACCGGCGGTGCAAGCTGGATTCTCAGATATGCGCGATCTCTATCCTGTGAGATCTGCTCTACCAGACGTGATGGTTTGGCGTGATGTAGGAGGCATCACCCCACCTCGCGGTCCCCGCAGGCCACCGTTTGTTGGTCCAAGGCCTCATCCTAGCCCCTATGGTCCACAAGCTCCGCGAGACCGTCTGTTTCCGGATGATCATGTTGAACTTCCAGGCTATGGAGGTGACTTCTATGAGGACTACTACGGATCGGTCTGAATTAGGGGTAGTATCACTAGTTCGCACTAGCTGTGTCATCTATCGTCCCGCGTGACTCGTGGGATATGACCTAGTTTGTACTCTTTCCGGAGATGTAGAAAAATAATGTATAGGAGCTTGGAATGCCTCCGATGAGATGTAATCCTCTTTTCACCGTAATAGTACTTTGTTTGGTCTTGTACTAAACCCTGTATGGTGTGTATGACGATGGAATAAAGAAGCAGTTTCTGTATCTACCATGTCATACGGATGATCATCTTGCATTCCGAGTTATTCCTTACATTATGTATCCTATGTCGGAATTTTATCATTCTGACTAAATCATTGTTTTGTTTACCTAGGATGGTCAACACGCGCGCTAACCCTGCTTCCCAAGAGCAGGCCGAAGGCAGTGAAGCCAGGGATGCAAATCTGCCTCATCCTCCTTCACTAGCCGAGGTTATGATGGAAGCTGAGAGAAACAAGCGGGAGACAAACCGTTTGTTGGAGCGTATTGAACAGAATACAGCACACCATCAGAGGGCTAACGTGGTGTCACTCAGTGATTTTATCAAATTGCATCCACCCACGTTCCACCACTCCGTCGAGCCTCTCGACGCTGATGACTGGCTTCGCAGTATCTCTCACAAGCTGCGTTCCGCGCTGGTAGCGGAGGCTGACAAGGTCACCTTTGCTGCATATCATCTTGAAGGCCCTGCCAGTCTATGGTGGGAGAATTATGGAGCTATGCGCCCAGCGGGCCATGTCACCACTTGGGCTGAGTTCAGCGAGGCTTTCCGTGAACATCACATTCCGGAGGGTCTCATGGACCGTAAACGTGAAGAATTTTGCAGTTTCACCCAAGGCCGACTTTCTGTGGATGCCTATAGCAGAGAGTTTGGTAATCTCGCCCGATATGCAACTGAGGAAGTGTCTACTGACGCCAAGAAGCAAGCAAGGTTCCGTAAGGGCCTTAGTCCTGAGCTTCGCCGCGACCTCCGTCTGCATGAGTGCACATCTTTTTCGAAACTTGTCAACAAAGCCATCAGTGCTGAAACTGGTCAGACTGACTATGACGCAACACGCAAGCATGGACGTGACATGGGTTCCTCATCGGGTGCTGGTCCTCAGAAGCGCCGCGTGTGGGTACCCAACACCGCCCGGCCACCCAGGTTCACACCGAGGCCATCCTTCCAGGCGCCTCGCCCTGTTCAACAGTCTGCACCGGCCAAGCCCTATGGGGGTCCAACCAATAATGCTCCTCCACGTACCAGTTCCGTGACTTGTTTCAAGTGTGGGGAATCTGGTCACTATATGCGTGAGTGTCCCCAGACCAACCCCAATCAATCTGCTAAAGCTGTTGGCCGTGGCAAGCCGACAGGGAAGGTGTTTCATGCTAAACCGGTCACCGCTTCACGTGGCCATGTTAACTGTATCTCTGCCGAAGAAGCTCAAGAGGACCCCAACGTCGTTCTCGGTACGCTTCTTGTTAACTGCCACCCGGCATCTGTTCTTTTCGATACAGGAGCCTCTCATTCTTTTATATCCGAAAACTATGCTCGCTTGCATAACGTCGCATTCGGTGATATGCCAACCTCTATGGTAATTCAAACTCCGGGATCCAAATGGCAAACCTCTAGAGTAAGCCATGGAAATGAAATCCAAGTCGACAGACTTGTTTTCCTTGCATCTTTGATAGCCCTTAAATCTTCAGATATTAATGTCATTTTGGGTATGGACTGGATGTCAGCTCATCAAGCCAAAATTGATTGCTTCTCTAGGGCTGTTCAACTCACCCATCCTTCGGGGAAGATAGTCAATGTCTTGACCCGAATAGCCAAGCGACAAATATATTCTCTTAACGCCAGCCCTTTGCCAGACCTTGAGGACGTTCCGGTAGTCTGTGACCTCCCGGATGTCTTTCCAGAGGAATTGCCAGGTGTTCCACCTGACAGGGATGTTGAGTTCGTAATAGACCTCATCCCCGGAACCGTTCCGATTGCTAGAAGACCTTATAAGATGGCACCACTAGAACTAGCCGAGCTTAAGAAACAACTCGACGAATCCTTGGAAAAGGGTTTCATCCGCCCTAGTTCATCTCCGTGGGCTTGCCCCGTCCTATTCGTCAAGAAGAAGGATGGTACGGATCGGATGGTTGTAGATTACCGACCGGTCAATTTGGTCACAATCAAGAACAAATATCCACTTCCCAGGATCAACGATCTGTATGATCAGCTCGCTGGATCCTCAGTCTTCTCCAAGATGGATTTGAGGTTGGGCTACCATCAAATCAAAATCAGAAACGGGGACATTCCTAAAACGGCCTTTGTTACTCGTTATGGCCAATACGAGTACACCGTCATGTCCTTCGGATTAACCAACGCTCCAGCCACCTTTTCTCGGTTAATGAACTCAATCTTCATGGAGTATTTGGATAAATTCGTCGTAGTTTATCTCGATGATATACTCATCTACTCCAAGAACGAGGAAGAACATGCCGAACATTTAAGGCTAGTGTTGAAGAAACTTCGAGAGCATCGCCTTTATGCCAAATTTTCAAAATGTGAATTCTGGTTGTCAGAAGTGACCTATCTGGGTCATGTAATATCTGGTAAAGGTATTGCTGTTAACCCTGAGCGAGTTCAAGCCGTCCTTAATTGGACTCCACCCGAATCGGTCAAGCAAGTTCGGAGTTTTCTAGGCTTAGCAAGCTATTGCCGTCGCTTTGTCGAGAACTTCTCCAAAGTTGCTAAACCTCTAACCGAACTCCTCAAGAAAGATAAGAAGTTCGAATGGACTCCACAATGTGAGCACAGCTTTCAGGAACTGAAAAGACGCCTGACCTCTGCTCCCGTGCTGGTACCGCCAGACTTCTCCAAGGACTTTGTTATCTACTGCGACGCCTCGCGACAAGGACTAGGTTGCATTCTCATGCAAGATCGACACGTAATTGCTTACGCTTCACGGCAATTGCACCCACATGAGGAGAATTATCCTACTCATGATCTAGAGCTTGCAGCCGTAGTCTATGCACTTAAGACCTGGCGACATTACCTCCTCGGTAATCATTGCGAAATATTCACTGATCACCAAAGCCTGAAGTACATCTTCACCCAACCGGATCTGAATCTCAGGCAAAGACGTTGGGTTGAGTTGATCACAGACTTCGACTTAGGAATAACCTATACCCCAGGGAAAGCCAACGTCATGGCTGATGCGCTAAGTCGTAAATCTTATTGTAACAACCTGATGTTACAACAAAGTCAACCGCTTCTCCATGATGAATTTTGGAAGCTTAACCTTCACATTGTACCTCAAGGTTTTCTTTCCACCTTGGTAGCAAAACCTACTCTTACGGATCAAATCATCGCTGCCCAAAAGCGAGATAAGGGAATATCTAAAATCAAAGAGAACATTGCTAGCGGAGGTGCTAGTTGTTTCTCCACCAATGATCATGGTGTTGTGTACTTTGAGAACCGTCTAGTGGTTCCCAAGAACCAGCATCTACGGCAGTTGATCCTTAAGGAGGCTCATGAATCTCCTCTCACCATTCATCCCGGTAGTACTAAAATGTATCAGGACCTACGCCAGAGGTTCTGGTGGACTAGGATGAAGAGAGAAATTGCTCAGTATATTGCCAATTGCGACGTCTGTCGTCGTGTAAAAGCAGAGCATCAACGGCCTGCTGGCACCCTTCAACCATTAGCTATTCCTGAATGGAAATGGGATAAAATTGGTATGGATTTCATTACCGGTTTTCCCAGGACCAAAAGAGGGAATAATGCTATTTTCGTCGTGGTCGATCGTCTTTCCAAAGTAGCTCATTTCTTACCTGTTCGTGAGAGTATAACCGCTAGCCAGCTGGCAGACTTATACATCTCCCGAATAGTGTCCCTCCATGGTGTTCCTTTGGAAATCAATTCGGATCGAGGAAGTCTTTTCACCTCTCGATTTTGGGAAAGTTTCCAAAATGCTATGGGAACTCGTCTCTCCTTTAGCACCGCTTTCCACCCTCAGTCAAGTGGTCAAGTGGAACGCGTCAATCAGATTCTAGAAGACATGCTTCGAGCCTCTGTTATCTCGTTCGGAATGGACTGGGAGAAGTGCCTTCCATTTGCCGAATTCGCTTACAACAACAGCTATCAATCTAGCTTGGGTAAAGCCCCTTTTGAAGGTCTCTATGGACGACGATGTCGAACACCCCTTAACTGGTCAGAGACCGGGGAAAGACAATTCTTTGGCCCGGATATGATTCAGGAAGCAGAAGAACAAGTTCGTATCGTTCGTGAAAAGTTGAAAACAGCCCAATCCCGTCAAAAGAGTCAATATGACCGAAAACATAAGGCTATGACTTTTGAGGTTGACGAGAAGGCTTACCTTCGGGTCACCCCTCTGAAGGGAACCCATCGTTTCGGTATCAAAGGCAAATTGGCTCCTCGTTACATTGGACCTTTTCGCATTCTTGCCAAACGAGGAGAAGTTGCCTACCAATTGGAACTACCTCCGCACCTCTCCAGAGTTCACGATGTCTTCCACGTTTCTCAACTCAGGCGTTGCTTCTCGGATCCTATCCGTGAAGTGGACCACGAAACGCTTGATCTCCAAGATAATCTTACATATCGAGAGTACCCCATCCGTATCCTCGATCAAGCCGAACGTACCACGCGACGTCATAATATCAAGTTTCTCAAGGTTCAATGGTCGCATCACTCTGAAGATGAAGCAACTTGGGAAAGGGAGGATCGTCTTCGACTCGAGTATCCCGCCTTCTTCCCGGAGGAACCCAAATCTCGGGACGAGATTCTTTTGAGTGGGGGTGAGTTGTCACACCCTAGCTAGTCATGCATTAGAGTGTTGCATCATGTTTACTCATTCATCAGAAACTTGAAATGGGGATGACAGAACCCCCAGTCCCCTCTGAAACCAACTAGGGTTACTGAAATAATTTTTCAATGAACCTGAAATGCCCTTCTAAAATGCCCATCATTTTTGTCTTGGTTCAGAACCTCTGCCAAAAATGGTGCACATTTTCCTAGGCCATCCTAGGGTTTTTGAATTAAATCATAAATATTTGAATTTGGGCATTTAAAATAATATAAAATATTTAAATGCTCAAATATCTCCAAACTAAAATGTTTCATGTTGGAAATAATCCAACTATGGGCCAGGAATAGTTTGGTGATTTTTGAAGTTGCCTAGGTATTTTATTAAATTCAACAAAGTTGCAGATATATTAAATAAAAATAGAAACAGAAAGAAAGGGAAAAACTTACCTGGGCTCCTCCCTGTGCGGCCCAGCCAGCTGGCCGGCCCAGCCAGCAGCCGACCCAGCCCAGCACTGTAGCCCTCCGTCGTCTTCCTCCCCTCGCCCCGAAGCTGCTGCGTGCTCGCGCGCGCACGGCCGCGCGGCCACCTCCTGCTTGCCGACGAGCTCCTGGCCACGTGGACGACTTCCGCAGGCCGTCCCAATCCCCCCTGCTCTCTCTCACTCTCCCCGGCTCTTTCCTTCCTCTCCCTCGCTCTCTCTCTCTCACGGCCGAACACCACCGTCGCCGCCGTTCGCCACAGCAGCCATCTCCGGCCACCCCTCGCTCCCCCGACTAGCTCAGAAGCTCCGCCACAACCCCCTCTTCCTTCCCACCGCTCCACAGCTCCCCGGAAGCCCTGCATCGCCGCCACGTCGCCGTTCCCCTCTTCGGACTCCGACCACCGTCGCCATCAAATTCGTCGTCTCCGGCGCGTCCCCGAGCCCGCTTCGACGCCCACTGCAACCGCGGTGAACCCCCGGAGCGTTTCCCCCTTCTTCCCTGGTCTCTCCCGGCCTCTAGGCCCTAGCCCCACCTCGGCCGAGAGCTCCACGCCGCCGACGATGTCGCCGTCGTGGCCACGGTCGCCGTAGCGCCCAACCAAGCACACCATCGTGCTCCACACCTCACTAGGAGCACGTAGCACGCACCAACACCTCCCCTAACGCCCTGCAACCCCGTTTCCGACCGCACCCGAACTCCGGCCGCCGCAGCCGAGCTCGCCGTCGTCAACTCCGGCCACCCCGAGCCCAACCACCACCACCAATAGTCACGGCTCAATCTCAGCAACACGTAGATGCCTTCCGCCGTCCATTTGGTTGCCGGAATGGCAAAAAGCACTTTCGCCGCCGTCTCGGACCTCGCCGGCGTCATGTCGCCGGTGGGGTTTGACTTGTCCAACCTGGGGTTTGACCCCCCAGGGTCACTGACGCGTGGGCCCTGTCGGCCAGGTGGTTAGGTTAGCGCTAACTACTGTTAGTCAACCCCCCTGACACTGACAGTGGGCCCCAGCGCCACTAATCCCTAATTAGGATTAATTTAAACCTGTTTAACCCCCCCTGTCACTGACGTGTGGCCCCCACACGTCAGGTTTGACTTCAGCCAGCCGCAGTTGACCTGCTGACGTCACACTGACGTCAGGCTGACGCAGTAATTGATTTTCTGGATTTAAATTAAATCAGGAAATTCCAGAATATTAATTAAACTTCAAAAATTCATAACTTTTATTCTGTAACTCCAAATTGGACAAATTATATATGAAAAATGATCAGAAAAATCCAATCTATCCATCTGTACTATTTTCATGCATGATCAAACAAGTTAAATTGATGTTTTAAGCAGAACAAGGAAAAGCACTTTAAAAGGCCATGTTTGAGTTTGAAATTTGAATCTTTGATTCAAATTTGTTCAAACCCCTCTGGTTTTAGTTGCATTAGCCCAACACACTCATATTGCCATGTTTCATGCATGCATCATATTGTTGCACATTGTTTG
>NW_025232099.1:9219-10268 GCF_018294505.1 Triticum aestivum | reverse complement strand
GGATCCCTAAACGGTGAGTAATTGTCCACGAAACGGGTCAGAATTGGCCAAAGCTGTGAGTGTTGATGACGGGCACGTAAACGCACCCCAGGGATCGTCAATCATGGAATCGCTCTGGAACCCCAAAACGGTGAGTAACAGTGCACAAAACATACCAGAATCGGCCAAAATTGTGAGTTTTGATGACCGACACGTAAACGCACCCCGGTGTTCGTCAATCGTGGAAATCACTTCGGGATCCCGAAACTGATAATAGTCCAAGAAACGAGCAAGAATCGCCCCAATCTGCGAGTCTTGACGACCAACACGTAAGCACATCTTGGGGTTCGACAACCATGGAAATTGCTTTGGGACTCCAAAACGGTGAGTAATAGTCCGTGAAAGAGCCCTGAATCGGTAAAACCTAGGGTTATTGATCAACGATACATAAACGCACCCCGGGGTTCGTCAATCATGGAAATCGCTGAGGGACCCGAAATCAGTGAGTAATAGTCCATGAAACGGGCCAAACTCGGCCGTAACTGCAAATGTTGATGACAGACACATAAACACACCGTTGTTCGTCGATCGTCAAAATCACTACGTGACCCCAAAACTGAGTAATAGTCCAAGAGACGGGCCAGAATCGGCCAAAACCGTGATTGTTGATGACCGACACGTAAGCGCGCCTTGTGCTTCGACAACCATGGAAATCGCTTTGGGACCCCAGAAAGGTGAGTAATAGTCCATGAAACGGGCCAGAATCGACAAAAACCACGAGTGTTGATGACCGACACGTAAACGCACCACGGGGTTTGTTAATCGTGGAAATCACTGCGGGACCCCAAAACAGTCAGTATTAGTCCACGAAACGGGCCTGAATTGGCCAAAACAATGAGTGTTGATGACCGACACGTAAGTGCACCTTAGGGTTCAACAACTGTGGAAATCGCTTCGTGACCGCAAAACGGTGAGTAATAGTCCATGAAATAGGCGAGAATCGACAAAAACCACGAGTGTTGATGACCGACACGTAAACGCACCACGGGGTTTGTTAATCATGGAAATCA
>NW_025232099.1:2104-9209 GCF_018294505.1 Triticum aestivum | reverse complement strand
AAAAACCACGAGTGTTGATGACCGACACGTAAATGCACCACGGGGTTTGTTAATCATGGAAATCATTGCGGGACCCCAAAATTGTCAGTATTAGTCCACGAAACGGGCCAGAATTGGCCAAAACAATGAGTGTTGATGACCGACAGGTAAGTGCACCTTAGGGTTCAGCAACTGTGGAAATCGCCTCGTGACCGCAAAACGGTGAGTAATAGTCCATGAAACGGGCCAGAATCGTCAAAAACCACGAGTGTTGATGTCTGACACGTAAACGCACCCCGGGATTTGTTAATCGCGGAAATCACTCTGGGACCCCAAAAAAGTGAGTAATAGTCCACAAAACGGGCCAGAATCAGCCAAAATTGCGACTGTTGATGACCGACATGTAAGCGCACCTTGGGGTTCATAAACTATGGAAATCGCTTTGGGATCCCTAAACGGTGAGTAATTGTCCACGAAATGGGTCAGAATTGGCCAAAGCTGTGAGTGTTGATGACGGGCACGTAAACGCACCCCAGGGATCGTCAATCATGGAATCGCTCTGGAACCCCAAAACGGTGAGTAAGAGTGCACAAAACATACCAGAATCGGCCAAAATTGTGAGTTTTGATGACCGACACGTAAACGCACCCCGGTGTTCGTCAATCGTGGAAATCACTTCGGGATCCCGAAACTGATAATAGTCCAAGAAACGAGCAAGAATCGCCCCAATCTGCGAGTCTTGACGACCAACACGTAAGCACATCTTGGGGTTCGACAACCATGGAAATTGCTTTGGGACTCCAAAACGGTGAGTAATAGTCCGTGAAAGAGCCCAGAATCGGTAAAACCTAGGGTTATTGATCAACGATACATAAACGCACCCCGGGGTTCGTCAATCATGGAAATCGCTCACGGACCCGAAATCAGTGAGTAATAGTCCATGAAACGGGCGAAACTCGGCCGTAACTGCAAATGTTGATGACAGACACATAAACACACCGTTGTTCGTCGATCGTCGAAATTACTACGTGACCCCAAAACTGAGTAATAGTCCAAGAGACGGGCCAGAATCGGCCAAAACCGTGATTGTTGATGACCGACACGTAAGCGCGCCTTGTGCTTCGACAACCATGGAAATCGCTTTGGGACCCCAGAAAGGTGAGTAATAGTCCATGAAACGGGCCAGAATCGACAAAAACCACGAGTGTTGATGACCGACACGTAAACGCACCACGGGGTTTGTTAATCGTGGAAATCACTGCGGGACCCCAAAACAGTCAGTATTAGTCCACGAAACGGGCCTGAATTGGCCAAAACAATGAGTGTTGATGACCGACACGTAAGTGCACCTTAGGGTTCAACAACTGTGGAAATCGCTTCGTGACCGCAAAACGGTGAGTAATAGTCCATGAAATAGGCGAGAATCGACAAAAACCACGAGTGTTGATGACCGACACGTAAACGCACCACGGGGTTTGTTAATCATGGAAATCATTGCGGGACCCCAAAACAGTCAGTATTAGTCCACGAAACGGGCCAGAATTGGCCAAAACAATGAGTGTTGATGACCGACAGGTAAGTGCACCTTAGGGTTCAACAACTGTGGAAATCGCCTCGTGACCGCAAAACGGTGAGTAATAGTCCATGAAACGGGCCAGAATCGTCAAAAACCACGAGTGTTGATGTCTGACACGTAAACGCACCCCGGGATTTGTTAATCGCGAAAATCACTCTGGGACCCCAAAAAAGTGAGTAATAGTCCACAAAACGGGCCAGAATCAGCCAAAATTGCGACTGTTGATGACCGACATGTAAGCGCACCTTGGGGTTCATAAACTATGGAAATCGCTTTGGGATCCCTAAACGGTGAGTAATTGTCCACGAAACGGGTCAGAATTGGCCAAAGCTGTGAGTGTTGATGACGGGCACGTAAACGCACCCCAGGGATCGTCAATCATGAAATCGCTCTGGAACCCCAAAACGGTGAGTAACAGTGCACAAAACATACCAGAATCGGCCAAAATTGTGAGTTTTGATGACCGACACGTAAACGCACCCCGGTGTTCGTCAATCGTGGAAATCACTTCGGGATCCCGAAACTGATAATAGTCCAAGAAACGAGCAAGAATCGCCCCAATCTGCGAGTCTTGACGACCAACACGTAAGCACATCTTGGGGTTCGACAACCATGGAAATTGCTTTGGGACTCCAAAACGGTGAGTAATAGTCCGTGAAAGAGCCCTGAATCGGTAAAACCTAGGGTTATTGATCAACGATACATAAACGCACCCCGGGGTTCGTCAATCATGGAAATCGCTCACGGACCCGAAATCAGTGAGTAATAGTCCATGAAACGGGCCAAACTCGGCCGTAACTGCAAATGTTGATGACAGACAGATAAACACACCGTTGTTCGTCGATCGTCGAAATCACTACGTGACCCCAAAACTGAGTAATAGTCCAAGAGACGGGCCAGAATCGGCCAAAACCGTGATTGTTGATGACCGACACGTAAGCGCGCCTTGTGCTTCGACAACCATGGAAATCGCTTTGGGACCCCAGAAAGGTGAGTAATAGTCCATGAAACGGGCCAGAATCGACAAAAACCACGAGTGTTGATGACCGACACGTAAACGCACCACGGGGTTTGTTAATCGTGGAAATCACTGCGGGACCCCAAAACAGTCAGTATTAGTCCACGAAACGGGCCTGAATTGGCCAAAACAATGAGTGTTGATGACCGACACGTAAGTGCACCTTAGGGTTCAACAACTGTGGAAATCACTTCGTGACCGCAAAACGGTGAGTAATAGTCCATGAAATAGGCGAGAATCGACAAAAACCACGAGTGTTGATGACCGACACGTAAACGCACCACGGGGTTTGTTAATCATGGAAATCATTGCGGGACCCCAAAA
This sequence comes from Triticum aestivum, assembly GCF_018294505.1. Classification (NCBI taxonomy): domain Eukaryota; kingdom Viridiplantae; phylum Streptophyta; class Magnoliopsida; order Poales; family Poaceae; genus Triticum; species Triticum aestivum. The sequence goes on along the minus strand of NW_025232099.1, from coordinate 6,312 downwards.
CAGTCAGTATTAGTCCACGAAACGGGCCAGAATTGGCCAAAACAATGAGTGTTGATGACCGACAGGTAAGTGCACCTTAGGGTTCAACAACTGTGGAAATCGCCTCGTGACCGCAAAACGGTGAGTAATAGTCCATGAAACGGGCCAGAATCGTCAAAAACCACGAGTGTTGATGTCTGACACGTAAACGCACCCCGGGGTTCATTAATCGCGGAAATCACTCTGGGACCCCAAAAAAGTGAGTAATAGTCCACAAAACGGGCCAGAATCAGCCAAAATTGCGACTGTTGATGACCGACATGTAAGCGCACCTTGGGGTTCATAAACTATGGAAATCGCTTTGGGATCCCTAAACGGTGAGTAATTGTCCACGAAACGGGTCAGAATTGGCCAAAGCTGTGAGTGTTGATGACGGGCACGTAAACGCACCCCAGGGATCGTCAATCATGGAATCGCTCTCGAACCCCAAAACGGTGAGTAACAGTGCACAAAACATACCAGAATCGGCCAAAATTGTGAGTTTTGATGACCGACACGTAAACGCACCCCGGTGTTCGTCAATCGTGGAAATCACTTCGGGATCCCGAAACTGATAATAGTCCAAGAAACGAGCAAGAATCGCCCCAATCTGCGAGTCTTGACGACCAACACGTAAGCACATCTTGGGGTTCGACAACCATGGAAATTGCTTTGGGACTCCAAAACGGTGAGTAATAGTCCGTGAAAGAGCCCTGAATCGGTAAAACCTAGGGTTATTGATCAACGATACATAAACGCACCCCGGGGTTCGTCAATCATGGAAATCGCTCACGGACCCGAAATCAGTGAGTAATAGTCCATGAAACGGGCCAAACTCGGCCGTAACTGCAAATGTTGATGACAGACACATAAACACACCGTTGTTCGTCGATCGTCGAAATCAATACGTGACCCCAAAACTGAGTAATAGTCCAAGAGACGGGCCAGAATCGGCCAAAACCGTGATTGTTGATGACCGACACGTAAGCGCGCCTTGTGCTTCGACAACCATGGAAATCGCTTTGGGACCCCAGAAAGGTGAATAATAGTCCATGAAACGGGCCAGAATCGACAAAAACCACGAGTGTTGATGACCGACACGTAAACGCACCACGGGGTTTGTTAATCGTGGAAATCACTGCGGGACCCCAAAACAGTCAGTATTAGTCCACGAAACGGGCCTGAATTGGCCAAAACAATGAGTGTTGATGACCGACACGTAAGTGCACCTTAGGGTTCAACAACTGTGGAAATCACTTCGTGACCGCAAAACGGTGAGTAATAGTCCATGAAATAGGCGAGAATCGACAAAAACCACGAGTGTTGATGACCGACACGTAAACGCACCACGGGGTTTGTTAATCATGGAAATCATTGCGGGACCCCAAAACAGTCAGTATTAGTCCACGAAACGGGCCAGAATTGGCCAAAACAATGAGTGTTGATGACCGACAGGTAAGTGCACCTTAGGGTTCAACAACTGTGGAAATCGCCTCGTGACCGCAAAACGGTGAGTAATAGTCCATGAAACGGGCCAGAATCGTCAAAAACCACGAGTGTTGATGTCTGACACGTAAACGCACCCCGGGGTTCATTAATCGCGGAAATCACTCTGGGACCCCAAAAAAGTGAGTAATAGTCCACAAAACGGGCCAGAATCAACCAAAATTGCGACTGTTGATGACCGACATGTAAGCGCACCTTGGGGTTCATAAACTATGGAAATCGCTTTCGGATCCCTAAACGGTGAGTAATTGTCCACGAAACGGGTCAGAATTGGCCAAAGCTGTGAGTGTTGATGACGGGCACGTAAACGCACCCCAGGGATCGTCAATCATGGAATCGCTCTGGAACCCCAAAACGGTGAGTAACAGTGCACAAAACATACCAGAATCGGCCAAAATTGTGAGTTTTGATGACCGACACGTAAACGCACCCCGGTGTTCGTCAATCGTGGAAATCACTTCGGGATCCCGAAACTGATAATAGTCCAAGAAACGAGCAAGAATCGCCCCAATCTGCGAGTCTTGACGACCAACACGTAAGCACATCTTGGGGTTCGACAACCATGGAAATTGCTTTGGGACTCCAAAACGGTGAGTAATAGTCCGTGAAAGAGCCCTGAATCGGTAAAACCTAGGGTTATTGATCAACGATACATAAACGCACCCCGGGGTTCGTCAATCATGGAAATCGCTCACGGACCCGAAATCAGTGAGTAATAGTCCATGAAACGGGCCAAACTCGGCCGTAACTGCAAATGTTGATGACAGACACATAAACACACCGTTGTTCGTCGATCGTCGAAATCACTACGTGACCCCAAAACTGAGTAATAGTCCAAGAGACGGGCCAGAATCGGCCAAAACCGTGATTGTTGATGACCGACACGTAAGCGTGCCTTGTGCTTCGACAACCATGGAAATCGCTTTGGGACCCCAGAAAGGTGAGTAATAGTCCATGAAACGGGCCAGAATCGACAAAAACCACGAGTGTTGATGACCGACACGTAAACGCACCACGGGGTTTGTTAATCGTGGAAATCACTGCGGGACCCCAAAACAGTCAGTATTAGTCCACGAAACGGGCCTGAATTGGCCAAAACAATGAGTGTTGATGACCGACACGTAAGTGCACCTTAGGGTTCAACAACTGTGGAAATCGCTTCGTGACCGCAAAACGGTGAGTAATAGTCCATGAAATAGGCGAGAATCGACAAAAACCACGAGTGTTGATGACCGACACGTAAACGCACCACGGGGTTTGTTAATCATGGAAATCATTGCGGGACCCCAAAACAGTCAGTATTAGTCCACGAAACGGGCCAGAATTGGCCAAAACAATGAGTGTTGATGACCGACAGGTAAGTGCACCTTAGGGTTCAACAACTGTGGAAATCGCCTCGTGACCGCAAAACGGTGAGTAATAGTCCATGAAACGGGCCAGAATCGTCAAAAACCACGAGTGTTGATGTCTGACACGTAAACGCACCCCGGGATTTGTTAATCACGGAAATCACTCTGGGACCCCAAAAAAGTGAGTAATAGTCCACAAAACGGGCCAGAACCAGCCAAAATTGCGACTGTTGATGACCGACATGTAAGCGCACCTTGGGGTTCATAAACTATGGAAATCACTTTGGGATCCCTAAACGGTGAGTAATTGTCCACGAAACGGGTCAGAATTGGCCAAAGCTGTGAGTGTTGATGACGGGCACGTAAACGCACCCCAGGGATCGTCAATCATGGAATCGCTCTGGAACCCCAAAACGGTGAGTAACAGTGCACAAAACATACCAGAATCGGCCAAAATTGTGAGTTTTGATGACTGACACGTAAACGCACCCCGGTGTTCGTCAATCGTGGAAATCACTTCGGTATCCCGAAACTGATAATAGTCCAAGAAACGAGCAAGAATCGCCCCAATCTGCGAGTCTTGACGACCAACACGTAAGCACATCTTGGGGTTCGACAACCATGGAAATTGCTTTGGGACTCCAAAACGGTGAGTAATAGTCCGTGAAAGAGCCCTGAATCGGTAAAACCTAGGGTTATTGATCAACGATACATAAACGCACCCCGGGGTTCGTCAATCATGGAAATCGCTCACGGACCCGAAATCAGTGAGTAATAGTCCATGAAACGGGCCAAACTCGGCCGTAACTGCAAATGTTGATGACAGACACATAAACACACCGTTGTTCGTCGATCGTCGAAATCACTACGTGACCCCAAAACTGAGTAATAGTCCAAGAGACGGGCCAGAATCGGCCAAAACCGTGATTGTTGATGACCGACACGTAAGCGCGCCTTGTGCTTCGACAACCATGGAAATCGCTTTGGGACCCCAGAAAGGTGAGTAATAGTCCATGAAACGGGCCAGAATCGACAAAAACCACGAGTGTTGATGACCGACACGTAAACGCACCACGGGGTTTGTTAATCGTGGAAATCACTGCGGGACCCCAAAACAGTCAGTATTAGTCCACGAAACGGGCCTGAATTGGCCAAAACAATGAGTGTTGATGACCGACACGTAAGTGCACCTTAGGGTTCAACAACTGTGGAAATCGCTTCGTGACCGCAAAACGGTGAGTAATAGTCCATGAAATAGGCGAGAATCGACAAAAACCACGAGTGTTGATGACCGACACGTAAACGCACCACGGGGTTTGTTAATCATGGAAATCA
>NW_025232099.1:0-1238 GCF_018294505.1 Triticum aestivum | reverse complement strand
CAAAAACCACGAGTGTTGATGTCTGACACGTAAACGCACCCCGGGATTTGTTAATCACGGAAATCACTCTGGGACCCCAAAAAAGTGAGTAATAGTCCACAAAACGGGCCAGAACCAGCCAAAATTGCGACTGTTGATGACCGACATGTAAGCGCACCTTGGGGTTCATAAACTATGGAAATCACTTTGGGATCCCTAAACGGTGAGTAATTGTCCACGAAACGGGTCAGAATTGGCCAAAGCTGTGAGTGTTGATGACGGGCACGTAAACGCACCCCAGGGATCGTCAATCATGGAATCGCTCTGGAACCCCAAAACGGTGAGTAACAGTGCACGAAACATACCAGAATTGGCCAAAATTGTGAGTTTTGATGACTGACACGTAAACGCACCCCGGTGTTCGTCAATCGTGGAAATCACTTCGGGATCCCGAAACTGATAATAGTCCAAGAAACGAGCAAGAATCGCCCCAATCTGCGAGTCTTGACGACCAACACGTAAGCACATCTTGGGGTTCGACAACCATGGAAATTGCTTTGGGACTCCAAAACGGTGAGTAATAGTCCGTGAAAGAGCCCTGAATCAGTAACACCTAGGGTTATTGATCAACGATACATAAACGCACCCCGGGGTTCGTCAATCATGGAAATCGCTCACGGACCCGAAATCAGTGAGTAATAGTCCATGAAACGGGCCAAACTCGGCCGTAACTGCAAATGTTGATGACAGACACATAAACACACCGTTGTTCGTCGATCGTCGAAATCACTACGTGACCCCAAAACTGAGTAATAGTCCAAGAGACGGGCCAGAATCGGCCAAAACCGTGATTGTTGATGACCGACACGTAAGCGCGCCTTGTGCTTCGACAACCATGGAAATCGCTTTGGGACCCCAGAAAGGTGAGTAATAGTCCATGAAACGGGCCAGAATCGACAAAAACCACGAGTGTTGATGACCGACACGTAAACGCACCACGGGGTTTGTTAATCGTGGAAATCACTGCGGGACCCCAAAACAGTCAGTATTAGTCCACGAAACGGGCCTGAATTGGCCAAAACAATGAGTGTTGATGACCGACACGTAAGTGCACCTTAGGGTTCAACAACTGTGGAAATCGCTTCGTGACCGCAAAACGGTGAGTAATAGTCCATGAAATAGGCGAGAATCGACAAAAACCACGAGTGTTGATGACCGACACGTAAACGCACCACGGGGTTTGTTAATCATGGAAATCA
>NW_025232098.1:7206-10268 GCF_018294505.1 Triticum aestivum | reverse complement strand
GATTTCATCCGGAAACTCGTCTGTTACAAAGGGATTTCATTTTTTAAACCTTATTTGAACTCCTGACTTTTTGTGTGTTCAAAATGCACCATTCAAAGCCACATCATCATTTTTCAATCCTTTCTGACTTCATTTGTTATTTTTCATGCATTTACTAATTATTTTGAGCTATAAGACCCTAAAATTGAGAAGCATTTCAAATGAACTCTGAAAAGGCTGAAAGTTGGCATGATATCATCATTTCATCCACATAGCATGTGCAAGAAAGTTGAGAGGGTTACGGCAAAAACTGGATGCACTTCGTGTACAAAACGGACAATCTCTTTCAAAGTATCAGGATTTCATCCGGAAACTCGTCTGTTACAAAGGGATTTCATTTTTTAAACCATATTTGAACTCCTGACTTTTTGTGTGTTCAAAATGCACCATTCAAAGACACATCATCATTTTTCAATCCTTTCGGACTTCATTTGTTATTTTTCATGCATTTACTAATTATTTTGAGCTATAAGACCCTAAAATTGAAAAGCATTTCAAATGAACCCTGAAAAGGTTCAAAGTTGGCATGATATCATCATTTCATCCACATAGCATGTGCAAGAAAGTTGAGAGGGTTACGGCAAAAACTGGATGCACTTCGTGTACAAAACGGACAATCTCTTTTAAAGTATCACGATTTCATCCGGAAACTCGTCTGTTACAAAGGGATTTCATTTTTTAAACCTTATTTGAACTCCTGACTTTTTGTGTGTTCAAAATGCACCATTCAAAGCCACATCATCATTTTTCAATCCTTTCTGACTTCATTTATTATTTTTCATGCATTTACTAATTATTTTGAGCTATAAGACCCTAAAATTGAGAAGCATTTCAAATGAACTCTGAAAAGGTTGAAAGGTGGCATGATATCATCATTTCATCCACATAGCATGTGCAAGAAAGTTGAGAGGGTTACGGCAAAAACTGGATGCACTTCGTGTACAAAACGGACAATCTCTTTTAAAGTATCAGGATTTCATCCGGAAACTCGTCTGTTACAAAGGGATTTCATTTTTTAACCTTATTTGAACTCCTGACTTTTTGTGTGTTCAAAATGCACCATTCAAAGCCACATCATCATTTTTCAATCCTTTCTGACTTCATTTGTTATTTTTCATGCATTTACTAATTATTTTGAGCTATAAGACCCTAAAATTGAAAAGCATTTCAAATGAACCCTGAAAAGGTTCAAAGTTGGCATGATATCATCATTTCATCCACATAGCATGTGCAAGAAAGTTGAGAGGGTTACGGCAAAAACTGGATGCACTTCGTGTACAAAACGGACAATCTCTTTCAAAGTATCAGGATTTCATCCGGAAACTCGTCTGTTACAAAGGGATTTCATTTTTTAAACCTTATTTGAACTCCTGACTTTTTGTGTGTTCAAAATGCACCATTCAAAGCCAAATCATCATTTTTCAATCCTTTTTTACTTCATTTGTTATTTTTCATGAATTTACTAATTATTTTGAGCTATAAGACCCTAAAATTGAGAAGCATTTCAAATGAACTCTGAAAAGGTTGAAAGTTGGCATGATATCATCATTTCATCCACATAGCATGTGCAAGAAAGTTGAGAGGGTTACGGCAAAAACTGGATGCACTTCGTGTACAAAACGGACAATCTCTTTCAAAGTATCAGGATTTCATCCGGAAACTCGTCTGTTACAAAGGGATTTCATTTTTTAAACCTTATTTGAACTCCTGACTTTTTGTGTGTTCAAAATGCACCATTCAAAGCCACATCATCATTTTTCAATCCTTTCTGACTTCATTTGTTATTTCTCATGCATTTACTAATTATTTTGAGCTATAAGACTTTAAATTGAAAAGCATTTCAAATGAACTCTGAAAAGGTTGAAAGTTGGCATGATATCATCATTTCATCCACATAGCATGTGCAAGAAAGTTGAGAGGGTTACGGCAAAAACTGGATGCACTTCGTGTACAAAACGGACAATCTCTTTCAAAGTATCAGGATTTCATCCGGAAACTCGTCTGTTACAAAGGGATTTCATTTTTTAAACTTATTTGAACTCCTGACTTTGTGTGTGTTCAAAATGCACCATTCAAAGCCACATCATCATTTTTCAATCCTTTCTGACTTCATTTGTTATTTTTCATGCATTTACTAATTATTTTGAGCTATAAGACCCTAAAATTGAAAAGCATTTCAAATGAACTCTGAAAAGGTTGAAAGTTGGCATGATATCATCATTTCATCCACATAGCATGTGCAAGAAAGTTGAGAGGGTTACGGCAAAAACTGGATGCACTTCGTGTACAAAACGGACAATCTCTTTCAAAGTATCAGGATTTCATACGGAAACTCGTCTGTTACAAAGGGATTTCATTTTTTTAAACTTATTTGAACTCCTGACTTTTTGTGCGTTCAAAATGCACCATTCAAAGCCACATCATCATTTTTCAATCCTTTCTGACTTCATTTGTTATTTTTCATGCATTTACTAATTATTTTGAGCTATAAGACCCTAAAATTGAAAAGCATTTCAAATGAACCCTGAAAAGGTTGAAAGTTGGCATGATATCATCATTTCATCCACATAGCATGTGCAAGAAAGTTTTTGAGGGTTACGGCAAAAACTGGATGCACTTCATGTACAAAACGGACAATCTCTTTCAAAGTATCAGGATTTCATACGGAAACTCGTCTGTTACAAAGAATTTCATTTTTTAGACTTATTTGAACTCCTGACTTTTTGTGTGTTCAAAATGCACCATTCAAAGCCACATCATCATTTTTCAATCCTTTCTTACTTCATTTGTTATTTTTCATGCATTTACTAATTATTTTGAGCTATAAGACCCTAAAATTGAAAAGCATTTCAAATGAACCCTGAAAAGGTTGAAAGTTGGCATGATATCATCATTTCATCCACATAGCATGTGCAAGAAAGTTGAGAGGGTTACGGCGAAAACTGGATGCACTTCGTGTACAAAACGGAGAATCTCTTTCAAAGTATCAGGATTTCATACGGAAACTCGTCTGTTACAAAGGA
>NW_025232098.1:0-1512 GCF_018294505.1 Triticum aestivum | reverse complement strand
GAAAGTTGGCATGATATCATCATTTCATCCACATAGCATGTGCAAGAAAGTTGAGAGGGTTACGGCAAAAACTGGATGCACTTCGTGTACAAAACGGACAATCTCTTTCAAAGTATCAGGATTTCATCCGGAAACTCGTCTGTTACAAAGGGATTTCATTTTTTAAACCTTATTTGAACTCCTGACTTTTTGTGTGTTCAAAATGCACCATTCAAAGCCACATCATCATTTTTCAATCCTTTCTGACTTCATTTGTTATTTTTCATGCATTTACTAATTATTTTGAGCTATAAGACCCTTAAATTGAAAAGCATTTCAAATGAACTCTGAAAAGGCTGAAAGTTGGCATGATATCATCATTTCATCCACATAGCATGTGCAAGAAAGTTGAGAGGGTTACGGCAAAAACTGGATGCACTTCGTGTACAAAACGGACAATCTCTTTCAAAGTATCAGGATTTCATCCGGAAACTCGTCTGTTACAAAGGGATTTCATTTTTTAAACCTTATTTGAACTCCTGACTTTTTGTGTGTTCAAAATGCACCATTCAAAGCCACATCATCATTTTTCAATCCTTTCTGACTTCATTTGTTATTTTTCATGCATTTACTAATTATTTTGAGCTATAAGACCCTAAAATTGAAAAGCATTTCAAATGAACCCTGAAAAGGTTCAAAGTTGGCGTGATATCATCATTTCATCCACATAGCATGTGCAAGAAAGTTGAGAGGGTTACGGCAAAAACTGGATGCACTTCGTGTACAAAACGGACAATCTCTTTCAAAGTACCACGATTTCATCCGGAAACTCGTCTGTTACAAAGGGATATCATTTTTTAAACCTTATTTGAACTCCTGACTTTTTGTGTGTTCAAAATGCACCATTCAAAGCCACATCATCATTTTTCAATCCTTTCTGACTTCGTTTGTTATTTTTCATGCATTTACTAATTATTTTCAGCTATAAGACCCTAAAATTGAGAAGCATTTCAAATGAACTCTGAAAAGGTTGAAAGTTGGCATGATATCATCATTTCATCCACATAGCATGTGCAAGAAAGTTGAGAGGGTTACGGCAAAAACTGGATGCACTTCGTGTACAAAACGGACAATCTCTTTCAAAGTATCCGGATTTCATCCGGAAACTCGTCTGTTACAATGGGATTTAATTTTTTAAACCTTATTTGAACTCCTAACTTTTTGTGTGTTCAAAATGCACCATTCAAAGCCACATCATCATTTTTCAATCCTTTCTGACTTCATTTGTTATTTTTCATGCATTTACTAATTATTTTGAGCTATAAGACCCTAAAATTGAGAAGCATTTCAAATGAACTCTGAAAAGGTTGAAAGTTGGCATGATATCATCATTTCATCCACATAGCATGTGCAAGAAAGTTGAGAGGGTTACGGCAAAAACTGGATGCACTTCGTGTACAAAACGGACAATCTCTTTCAAAGTATCAGGATTTCATCCGGAAACTCGTCTGTTACAAAGGGATTTCATTTTTT
>NW_025232097.1:9182-10273 GCF_018294505.1 Triticum aestivum | reverse complement strand
GGCATAGGCCTGCCACGTGGCAGCAACTGGGCTCTCCTGGGGCAAGGCTATGCCGACGGCCTGGCCATCGGCTTAGTTTATATGTATGCCGACGGCGAGGCCGCGACATAGCCTTGCCCCAGGAGAGCCCAGTTGCTGACACGTGGCGTCTATGCCGACGGCCTTAGTTTAAATCTATGCCGACGGCTAGGCCGACGACATAGATGCCACGCGTCAGCAATTGGGAGCTCCGGCCAGCCCTATGCCGACGGCATAGCCGTCGGCATAGTTTGTATTTGATTTTTTTTTCTTTTTTCTGTTTGTTTTCAAATCAATTCAATTCAGATATACAGCACATATCAGCAGATATATATGATGGAAATAGACATATAGAACACATCTAAGTATCATCCGTCACCATCACAACAATATATGCATAAGCATCATCATAATCAACATAAAGATAAGCATAAGCATATAAAGAAGCACGCAAGTCATCTAAAGGACCATCAAAGACCACAAGTTTATCATCATCACCACACACAAGTCATCTAAAGTTACATAAGCATAAGCACACAAGTAACCAAAAGGCTTAAGCGGCAGGACGTCGAGCACCGCCAAGACCGCTGAAGCCCAGGTCGTCAGTGCTAGCGGCAGCGCTACCGCCAAGACCGCCTCCACCTCCGCCTCCGCCTCCATGGATCAGAGTGGTCGGGCTTCGTGACTCGGGAGTGCTGCGAAGACCACCGCCAATGATTGATCCACCGGTTCCCTGGATGTTGAAAAGACATATTAACGGGATATATGACAGTGTTGAAAGGCATGATATGCTTTGAGTGAATAGATTGGGGATGAACTAACCGGCGAGGGGCCAGCGTTCTGTGCCACAAACTCCTCAAAGGTCAGCAACGTTGGTTGTGCTGGAGGACCCTCTGCTGATGGCCATTGAGGACACCTGCCGGCCGCCATTTCCTGAAAAGCGTGCTGCATCTGGCGATCCCTCTGCTGATGGTATGCATGAAGGCGGTCGTGCCACGCCATGGTCTCCTAGCGTGTGTAATCCATGTAGGCCTACAGTATGACATGATGAAACTCATAAAACTACTAAATGC
>NW_025232097.1:0-1201 GCF_018294505.1 Triticum aestivum | reverse complement strand
GCACGCGTCTCCGGGGTGTGCCCCCCCCTCACGGACGGCGCCGCCGCCGGCACCTGGAGGGGGGAAACGGACGCGTCGGGTCTACATGGAGGGGATCTTGCCGTGGGTCTGGCCTGGATGTTGCTCCAAAGTGTGCCTATGGGCTGACCTAACACAACCGGGTGGATAGGTCCACTGCTCAAAGCCCGTCCGTGCAAAGTCAAAGGGCTAGATCCCGTGGTCAAACGCTACAGGGTTAGGCGGGACGGGGGGCCTACGGGGGTAGCAATGCCACCCGAGCGTCGCACCGGGACCTCATACATGCCGTACGGTGTGGTGGCATGTCCGAAGAGGCGGCACGCGTCTCCGGGGTTTGGCCCCCTCCAAGTGACGGCGGCACTGCCTTGCGTGCAGGGGGGCACACCGCGGAGCCCCAAGACGGGCGTCTACTCATGCCTGAACACTTTCACATATGCATGGGGACCCGTGTGATGTTTCGGTGACATAGCTACACCCCGAATCCCCCCACCAACCAGAATTCCCTCCGTGTCGACCGTTTCCCCCTTCGTGACACAGCGATAGCGACGTTCGTAACGGGGGGCAATCGATATACCATCGGGGTATGTTTTTTTAGATAAGGCAAATTTATCTTATGCAAAAACAAAAACAAAAACTAAAATAAAGTAAAAATAAAAAAATAAAGTAAAATAAATATATGCCGACGGCAAGGCCGTCGGCATATCTCTGCACACACGGAGGTGCAGTCCCACGGATCGATGACGTGGCATGGCACACGGATCGATGACGTGGCATGGCACATGGATCGATGACGTGGCAGAGGGGCCTATGCCGACGGCTATGCCGTAGGCACACCTTCGCCATAGATAGTATAAAGCAAAATTAAAAATAAAACTAGATAAACATATGCCGACGGCCACGGATCGATGACGTGGCAAAGGGGCATGGGCCCGGTCTATGCCGACGGCCTTGCCGTAGGCATACCTCTGCCATATATATGTCGACGGCTGCCGTTACCTCCCGTCGGCGTAGCTTCAACGCCGTCAAACGGTCAGCGCTGACCGGGTAGGTGGGCCCGTGCTATGCCGACGGCCGCGCCTATGCCGACGGTCCCCGTAGGCGTATCTCAAGCGGTCCCGACGGCCCTTTCTATGCCGACGGCCCCGTCGGCATAGATGGATGTACGCCGACGGCTTTTATACGC
>NW_025232096.1:4108-10276 GCF_018294505.1 Triticum aestivum | reverse complement strand
GGGTGCATTTACATGTCGGTCATCAACTCTCGCAGTTTTGGCCGATTCTGGCCCGTTTCTTGGACTACTACTCTGTTTTTGGGTCCCGACGTGATTTCCATGATTGATGAACACCGGGGTGCGTTTATGTGTCAGTCATCAACACTCACAGTTTTGGCTATTCTTGCCCGTTTCGTAGAGTACTACTTAGTTTTGGGGGTCCCGGAGTGATTTCCATGATTTACGAACCCCGTGGTGCATTTACGTGTCGGTCAATGACACTCACAATTTAGGCCAATTTCTGGTCCGTCTCGTGCACTATTACTCACCGTTTCGGCGTCCCAGAGCGATTTCCACTATTTACAAACCCCGCGGTGCGTTTGCGTCTCTGTCGTCAACACTCACAGTTTTGGCCAATTCTGACGCGTTTTCTGGACTATTAGTCATCGTTTTCTGGTCCTGAAGTGATTTCCATAGTTGTTGAACCCCAAGGTGCGCTTACGTGTCAGCCATCAACACTCTCAGTTTTGGCTGATTTTGGCCCGTTTCATGTACTATTCCTCACTGTTTTGGGGACCCAGAGTGATTTCCACGGCTAACGAGCCGCAGGGTGCATTTACATGTCGGTCATCAACTCTCGCAGTTTTGGCCGATTCTGGCCCGTTTCTTGGACTATTACTCTGTTTTTGGGTCTCGGCGTGATTTCCATGATTGACGAACACCGGGGTGCGTTTATGTGTCTGTCATCAACACTCGCAGTTTTGGCTATTCTGGCCCATTTCCTAGAGTACTACTTAGTTTTGGGGGTCCCGGAGTGATTTCCACGATTTACGAACCCCGTGGTGCCTTTTCGTGTCGGTCAATGACACTCACAATTTTGGCCAATTTCTGGTCCGTCTCGTGCACTATTACTCACCGTTTCGACCTCCCAGAGCGATTTCCACTATTTACAAACCCCGTGGTGCGTTTGCGTCTGTGTCGTCAACACTCGCTGTTTTGGCCAATTCTGACGCGTTTTGTGGACTATTAGTCACCGTTTTCTGGTCCTGAAGTGATTTCCATAGTAGTTGAACCCCAAGGTGCGCTTACGTGTCAGCCATCAACACTCACAGTTTTGGCTGATTCTGGCCCGTTTCATGGACTATTACTCACTGTTTTGGGGACCCAGAGTGATTTCCACGGTTAACGAACCGCAGGGTGCATTTACATGTCGGTCATCAACTCTCGCAGTTTTGGCTGATTCTGGCCCGTTTCTTGGACTATTACTCTGTTTTTGGGTCCCGACGTGATTTCCATGATTGATGAACACCGGGGTGCGTTTATGTGTCAGTCATCAACACTCACAGTTTTGGCTATTCTTGCCCGTTTCGTAGAGTACTACTTAGTTTTGGGGGTCCCGGAGTGATTTCCATGATTTACGAACCCCGTGGTGCATTTACGTGTCGGTCAATGACACTCACAATTTAGGCCAATTTCTGGTCCGTCTCGTGCACTATTACTCACCGTTTCGGCGTCCCAGAGCGATTTCCACTATTTACAAACCCCGCGGTGCGTTTGCGTCTCTGTCGTCAACACTCACAGTTTTGGCCAATTCTGACGCGTTTTTTGGACTATTAGTCATCGTTTTCTGGTCCTGAAGTGATTTCCATAGTTGCTGAACCCCAAGGTGCGCTTACGTGTCAGCCATCAACACTCACAGTTTTGGCTGATTCTGGCCCGTTTCATGTACTATTACTCACTATTTTGGGGACCCAGAGTGATTTCCACGGCTAACGAGCCGCAGGGTGCATTTACAAGTCGGTCATCAACTCTCGCAGTTTTGGCCGATTCTGGCCCGTTTCTTGGACTATTACTCTGTTTTTGGGTCCCGGCGTGATTTCCATGATTGACGAACACCGGGGTGCGTTTATGTGTCTGTCATCAACACTCGCAGTTTTGGCTATTCTGGCCCATTTCCTAGAGTACTACTTAGTTTTGGGGGTCCCGGAGTGATTTCCACGATTTACGAACCCCGTGGTGCCTTTTCGTGTCGGTCAATGACACTCACAATTTTGGCCAATTTCTGGTCCGTCTCGTGCACTATTACTCACCGTTTCGGCGTCCCAGAGCGATTTCCAGTATTTACAAACCCCGCGGTGCGTTTGGGTCTCTGTCGTCAACACTCGCTGTTTTGGCCAATTCTGACGCGTTTTGTGGACTATTAGTCACCGTTTTCTGGTCCTGAAGTGATTTCCATAGTAGTTGAACCCCAAGGTGCGCTTACGTGTCAGCCATCAACACTCACAGTTTTGGCTGATTCTGGCCCGTTTCATGGACTATTACTCACTGTTTTGGGGACCCAGAGTGATTTCCACGGTTAACGAACCGCAGGGTGCATTTACATGTCGGTCATCAACTCTCGCAGTTTTGGCCGATTCTGGCCCGTTTCTTGGACTACTACTCTGTTTTTGGGTCCCGACGTGATTTCCATGATTGATGAACACCGGGGTGCGTTTATGTGTCAGTCATCAACACTCACAGTTTTGGCTATTCTTGCCCGTTTCGTAGAGTACTACTTAGTTTTGGGGGTCCCGGAGTGATTTCCATGATTTACGAACCCCGTGGTCCATTTACGTGTCGGTCAATGACACTCACAATTTAGGCCAATTTCTGGTCCGTCTCGTGCACTATTACTCACCGTTTCGGCGTCCCAGAGCGATTTCCACTATTTACAAACCCCGCGGTGCGTTTGCGTCTCTGTCGTCAACACTCACAGTTTTGGCCAATTCTGACGCGTTTTGTGGACTATTAGTCATCGTTTTCTGGTCCTGAAGTGATTTCCATAGTTGTTGAACCCCAAGGTGCGCTTACGTGTCAGCCATCAACACTCTCAGTTTTGGCTGATTCTGGCCCGTTTCATGTACTATTCCTCACTGTTTTGGGGACCCAGAGTGATTTCCACGGCTAACGAGCCGCAGGGTGCATTTACATGTCGGTCATCAACTCTCGCAGTTTTGGCCGATTCTGGCCCGTTTCTTGGACTATTACTCTGTTTTTGGGTCCCGGCGTGATTTCCATGATTGACGAACACCGGGGTGCGTTTATGTGTCTGTCATCAACACTCGCAGTTTTGGCTATTCTGGCCCATTTCCTAGAGTACTACTTAGTTTTGGGGGTCCCGGAGTGATTTCCACGATTTACGAACCCCGTGGTGCCTTTTCGTGTCGGTCAATGACACTCACAATTTTGGCCAATTTCTGGTCCGTCTCGTGCACTATTACTCACCGTTTCGGCCTCCCAGAGCGATTTCCACTATTTACAAACCCCGTGGTGCGTTTGCGTCTCTGTCGTCAACACTCGCTATTTTGGCCAATTCTGACGCGTTTTGTGGACTATTAGTCACCGTTTTCTGGTCCTGAAGTGATTTCCATAGTAGTTGAACCCCAAGGTGCGCTTACGTGTCAGCCATCAACACTCACAGTTTTGGCTGATTCTGGCCCGTTTCATGGACTATTACTCACTGTTTTGGGGACCCAGAGTGATTTCCACGGTTAACGAACCGCAGGGTGCATTTACATGTCGGTCATCAACTCTCGCAGTTTTGGCCGATTCTGGCCCGTTTCTTGGACTACTACTCTGTTTTTGGGTCCCGACGTGATTTCCATGATTGATGAACACCGGGGTGCGTTTATGTGTCAGTCATCAACACTCACAGTTTTGGCTATTCTTGCCCGTTTCGTAGAGTACTACTTAGTTTTGGGGGTCCCGGAGTGATTTCCATGATTTACGAACCCCGTGGTGCATTTACGTGTCGGTCAATGACACTCACAATTTAGGCCAATTTCTGGTCCGTCTCGTGCACTATTACTCACCGTTTCGGCGTCCCAGAGCGATTTCCACTATTTACAAACCCCGCGGTGCGTTTGCGTCTCTGTCGTCAACACTCACAGTTTTGGCCAATTCTGACGCGTTTTGTGGACTATTAGTCATCGTTTTCTGGTCCTGAAGTGATTTCCATAGTTGTTGAACCCCAAGGTGCGCTTACGTGTCAGCCATCAACACTCACAGTTTTGGCTGATTCTGGCCCGTTTCATGGACTATTACTCACTGTTTTGGGGACCCAGAGTGATTTCCACGGCTAACGAACCGCAGGGTGCATTTACATGTCGGTCATCAACTCTCGCAGTTTTGGCCGATTCTGGCCCGTTTCTTGGACTATTACTCTGTTTTTGGGTCCCGGCGTGATTTCCATGATTGACGAACACCGGGGTGCGTTTATGTGTCTGTCATCAACACTCGCAGTTTTGGCTATTCTGCCCCGTTTCGTAGAGTACTACTTAGTTTTGGGGGTCCCGGAGTGATTTCGACGATTTACGAACCCCGTGGTGCGTTTTCGTGTTGGTCAATGACACTCACAATTTTGGCCAATTTCTGGTCCGTCTCGTGCACTATTACTCACCTTTTCAGCGTCCCAGAGCGATTTCCACTATTTACAAACCCCGCGGTGCGTTTGCGTCTCTGTCGTCAACACTCGCAGTTTTGGCCAATTCTGACGCCTTATGTGGACTATTAGTCACCGTTTTCTGGTCCTGAAGTGATTTCCATAGTTGTTGAACCCCAAGGTGCGCTTACGTGTCAGCCATCAACACTCACAGTTTTGGCTGATTCTGGCCCGTTTCATGGACTATTACTCACTGTTTTGGGGACCTAGAGTGATTTCCACGGTTAACGAACCGCAGGGTGCATTTACATGTCGGTCATCAACTCTCGCAGTTTTGGCCGATTCTGGCCCGTTTCTTGGACTATTACTCTGTTTTTGGGTCCCGACGTGATTTCCATGATTGATGAACACCGGGGTGCGTTTATGTGTCAGTCATCAACACTCACAGTTTTGGCTATTCTTGCCCGTTTCGTAGAGTACTACTTAGTTTTGGGGGTCCCGGAGTGATTTCCATGATTTACGAACCCCGTGGTGCATTTACGTGTCGGTCAATGACACTCACAATTTAGGCCAATTTCTGGTCCGTCTCGTGCACTATTACTCACCGTTTCGGCGTCCCAGAGCGATTTCCACTATTTACAAACCCCGCGGTGCGTTTGCGTCTCTGTCGTCAACACTCACAGTTTTGGGCAATTCTGACGCGTTTTTTGGACTATTAGTCATCGTTTTCTGGTCCTGAAGTGATTTCCATAGTTGTTGAACCCCAAGGTGCGCTTACGTGTCAGCCATCAACACTCACAGTTTTGGCTGATTCTGGCCCGTTTCATGTACTATTACTCACTATTTTGGGGACCCAGAGTGATTTCCACGGCTAACGAGCCGCAGGGTGCATTTACAAGTCGGTCATCAACTCTCGCAGTTTTGGCCGATTCTGGCCCGTTTCTTGGACTATTACTCTGTTTTTGGGTCCCGGCGTGATTTCCATGATTGACGAACACCGGGGTGCGTTTATGTGTCTGTCAACAACACTCGCAGTTTTGGCTATTCTGGCCCATTTCCTAGAGTACTACTTAGTTTTGGGGGTCCCGGAGTGATTTCCACGATTTACGAACCCCGTGGTGCCTTTTCGTGTCGGTCAATGACACTCACAATTTTGGCCAATTTCTGGTCCGTCTCGTGCACTATTACTCACCGTTTCGGCGTCCCAGAGCGATTTCCACTATTTACAAACCCCGCGGTGCGTTTGCGTCTCTGTCGTCAACACTCGCTGTTTTGGCCAATTCTGACGCGTTTTGTGGACTATTAGTCACCGTTTTCTGGTCCTGAAGTGATTTCCATAGTAGTTGAACCCCAAGGTGCGCTTACGTGTCAGCCATCAACACTCACAGTTTTGGCTGATTCTGGCCCGTTTCATGGACTATTACTCACTGTTTTGGGGACCCAGAGTGATTTCCACGGTTAACGAACCGCAGGGTGCATTTACATGTCGGTCATCAACTCTCGCAGTTTTGGCCGATTCTGGCCCGTTTCTTGGACTATTACTCTGTTTTTGGGTCCCGACGTGATTTCCATGATTGATGAACACCGGGGTGCGTTTATGTTTCAGTCATCAACACTCACAGTTTTGGCTATTCTTGCCCGTTTCGTAGAGTACTACTTAGTTTTGGGGGTCCCAGAGTGATTTCCATGATTTACGAACCCCGTGGTGCATTTACGTGTCGGTCAATGACACTCACAATTTAGGCCAATTTCTGGTCCGTCTCGTGCAC
>NW_025232096.1:0-2272 GCF_018294505.1 Triticum aestivum | reverse complement strand
GTTTTGGCCAATTCTGACGCGTTTTGTGGACTATTAGTCACCGTTTTCTGGTCCTGAAGTGATTTCCATAGTAGTTGAACCCCAAGGTGCGCTTACGTGTCAGCCATCAACACTCACAGTTTTGGCTGATTCTGGCCCGTTTCATGGACTATTACTCACTGTTTTGGGGACCCAGAGTGATTTCCACGGTTAACGAACCGCAGGGTGCATTTACATGTCGGTCATCAACTCTCGCAGTTTTGGCCGATTCTGGCCCGTTTCTTGGACTATTACTCTGTTTTTGGGTCCCGACGTGATTTCCATGATTGATGAACACCGGGGGTGCGTTTATGTGTCAGTCATCAACACTCACAGTTTTGGCTATTCTTGCCCGTTTCGTAGAGTACTACTTAGTTTTGGGGGTCCCGGAGTGATTTCCATGATTTACGAACCCCGTGGTGCATTTACGTGTCGGTCAATGACACTCACAATTTAGGCCAATTTCTGGTCCGTCTCGTGCACTATTACTCACCGTTTCGGCGTCCCAGAGCGATTTCCACTATTTACAAACCCCGCGGTGCGTTTGCGTCTCTGTCGTCAACACTCACAGTTTTGGCCAATTTTGACGCGTTTTGTGGACTATTAGTCATCGTTTTCTGGTCCTGAAGTGATTTCCATAGTTGTTGAACCCCAAGGTGCGCTTACGTGTCAGCCATCAACACTCTCAGTTTTGGCTGATTCTGGCCCGTTTCATGTACTATTACTCACTGTTTTGGGGACCCAGAGTGATTTCCACGGCTAACGAGCCGCAGGGTGCATTTACATGTCGGTCATCAACTCTCGCAGTTTTGGCCGATTCTGGCCCGTTTCTTGGACTATTACTCTGTTTTTGGGTCCCGGCGTGATTTCCATGATTGACGAACACCGGGGTGCGTTTATGTGTCTGTCATCAACACTCGCAGTTTTGGCTATTCTGGCCCATTTCCTAGAGTACTACTTAGTTTTGGGGGTCCCGGAGTGATTTCCACGATTTACAAACCCCGTGGTGCCTTTTCGTGTCGGTCAATGACACTCACAATTTTGGCCAATTTCTGGTCCGTCTCGTGCACTATTACTCACCGTTTCGGCGTCCCAGAGCGATTTCCACTATTTACAAACCCCGCGGTGCGTTTGCGTCTCTGTCGTCAACACTCACAGTTTTGGCCAATTCTGACATGATTCGTGGACTATTACTCATCATTTAGGGGTCCCGAAACGATTCCATAGTGGGTTAACCCTAAGGTGCGTTTACGTGTCGGCCATCAGCACTCACAGTTTTGGGGCCCCGGAGTGATTTCAACGATTAACGAACTGCGGGGTGCGTTTACATGTCGGTCATCAATACTATTAGTTTTGGCCAATTCTGGCCCATTTCGTGGACTATTACTCACTATTTTGGGGCCCAGAATGATTTCAACGATTAACGAACCCCCGGGTGCGCTTACGTGTCGGTTATGAACACTCACAGTTTTGGCCAATTCTAACGCGTTTTGTGGACTATTAGTCACCGTTTTCTAGTCCTGAAGTGATTTCCATAGTTGTTGAACCCCAAGGTGCGCTTACATGTCAGCCATCAACACTCACAGTTTTGGCTGATTCTGGCCCGTTTCATGGACTATTACTCACTGTTTTGGGGACACAGAGTGATTTCCACGGTTAACGAACCGCAGGGTGCATTTACATGTCGGTCATCAACTCTCGCAGTGTTGGCCGATTCTGGCCCGTTTCTTGGACAATTACTCTGTTTTTGGGTCCCGGCGTGATTTCCATGATTGGCGAACACTGGGGTGCATTTATGTGTCAGTCATCAACACTCGCAGTTTTGGCTATTCTGGCCCATTTCGTAGAGTACTACTTAGTTTTGGGGGTCCCGGAGTGATTTCCACGATTTACGAACCCCGTGGTGCGTTTTCGTGTTGGTCAATGACACTCACAATTTTGGCCAATTTCTGGTCCGTCTCGTGCACTATTACTCATCGTTTCGGCGTCCCAGAGCGATTTCCACTATTTACAAACCCCGCGGTGCGTTTGCGTCTCTGTCGTCAACACTCGCTGTTTTGGCCAATTCTGACGCGTTTTGTGGACTATTAGTCACCGTTTTCTGGTCCTGAAGTGATTTCCATAGTAGTTGAACCCCAAGGTGCGCTTACGTGTCAGCCATCAACACTCACAGTTTTGGCTGATTCTGGCCCGTTTCATGGACTATTACTCACTGTTTTGGGGACCTAGAGTGATTTCCACGGTTAACGAACCG
>NW_025232095.1:2921-10276 GCF_018294505.1 Triticum aestivum | reverse complement strand
CGCCGTGTTGGACCGCTTTGACGTAACCGCCGTGATCGTGTGGGTTGTTAGGTCTGCTCGCGGCCGCGTTCGCAACGTGCAGGTGTGCATAGGGCGATGGGCCCAGACCCCTGCGCGCATAGGTTTAGACCGGCGTGCTGACCTCTCTGTTGAGCCTAGGTGGGGCTGTGACGTGTTGATCTTACGAGGCCGGGCATGACCCAGGAAAGTGTGTCCGGCCAATTGGGATCGAGCGTGTTGGGTTATGTGGTGCACCCCTGCAGGGAAGTTTATCTATTCGAATAGCCGTGTCCCTCGGTAAAAGGACGACCCGGAGTTGTACCTTGAGCTTATGACAACTAGAACTGGATACTGAATAAAATACACCCTTCCAAGTGCCAGATACAACCCGGTGATCGCTCTCTAACAGGGCGACGAGGAGGGGATTACCGGGTAGGATTATGCTATGCGATGCTACTTGGAGGACTTCAATCTACTCTCTTCTACATGCTGTAAGATGGAGATGTCCAGAAGCTTAGTCTTCGACAGGACTAGCTATCCCCCTTTTAATTCTGGCATTCTGCAGTTCAGTCCACTGATATGCCCCTTTACACATATACCCATGCATATGTAGTGTAGCTCCTTGCTTGCGAGTACTTTGGATGAGTACTCACGGTTGCTTCTCTCCCTCTTTTTCCCCCTTTCCTTTCTATCTGGTTGTCGCAACCAGATGTTGGAGTCCAGGAGCCAGACGCCACCGTCGACGACGACTCCCACGGCACTGGAGGTGCCTACTACTACGTGCAGGCCGCTGACGACAACCAGGAGTAGTTAGGAGGTCCCAGGCAGGAGGCCTTGCCTTTTCGATCGTTGCTACTTTTGTGCTAGCCTTCTTAAGGCAAAACTTGTTTAACTTATGTCTGTACTCAGATATTGTTGCTTCCGCTGACTCGTCTATGATCGAGCACTTGTATTCGAGCCCTCGAGGCCCCTGGCTTGTATTATGATGCTTGTATGACTTATTTATGTTTTAGAGTTGTGTTGTGATATCTTCCCGTGAGTCCCTGATCTTGGTCGTACACATTTGCGTGCATGATTAGTGTACGGTCAAATCGGGGGCGTCACAAGTTGGTATCAGAGCCGACTGCCTGTAGGAACCCCCCTTCCACAGTCCTTGGCCGAAGTCGAGTCTAGACATTGCAAAACTTTTACTAACATGGCTGTGCGGCTTACGGGCCCACGTCGCCATTGGGTGGTACTAGGATCTTTTACTCCTCGACCTTTACTCTGGGACTCTGAACTCTCTTCTACTCGGGTTAAACGAATTTACTAACTCTAACACTAGGATCCCGTGACCACATTCACCCCAAAGTTGGATAAGCCATAGTTGTTTCTCAGAATAGTATTTTGATCAATTCACACACTGTCATTTGACTCCTTTGAAACGTCTTTGCTTTCAGATGGAACCCACGAGGCAGGTTGTTCGCCACACGATGGCCATTGGTGCCTCGGGATCACCTGCGGTGCTAGCTGAGATGATGACCTATCTGGGTTATCGCTGGCACCCTGAGTACACCGTCTACGAGGAGTACCAGGACTTTAACCAGGAGCAGTACCGTGCCATCGTCCACCTCTACTCTTGGGAGTACGACTCCACTACTGTGCTGCACACCGCACATGGTGTTGGTGTGACCATCGATATGGCTGTCCACGATGCAGCCTATGCTGCTCTGACACGTCTTCGTGGAGAGTATCGGGAGTTGGACACCTCCCCTTTCAGGCACATTGCTATCGCCTCTGATGTTGGTGCAGAGGGATACTATACTGCTGCCTACTCCACTGTCACCCGAGAGCCCTTCTACCATCAGCACCTGGTTCTGCATGCTGATGGGCTGGATCGAGCTAACCGAGCTCTTCGCCACGAGATGTACACCACCCGTCAGCACCTTTACCGTGCTCTGACGCTGCTGCACCCCTTTGTCCGGTCTGGACAGGTACCGCGTTCTGCGATCTACCCAGCCAGGACCGTGATGCCCCACGGTGTCGGTTGGCCAGAGGTGGGAGGCTACTCTCCCGCACTTGGTCCTCTTCTGCCACCTGAGCGTCGGGCTCTACACCTGAGTATCCGCGGCCCCCAGTCTGCTGACGTGGAGAGCTATCCGTTGCCTCACTACCAGCTGTCGGGCTACGATTACCTCCACAGTACCTCTTGGGACTGATGTAGGCTTGTTTGTAGTGTTAAAGGCATTCGCCGCGAGCCTGTGTACCGCCTATGATGTTTTAGTCTATGTACTGAACTCTATGCATGACCCCTTTTGTAAGCTATGCCGACTACTATGTAGTAGCTATCGTGCTCCTTTCATTATGCATGTTTCATCATGAATGATTCTTGTCATTGCCAATTTTCTCAATGCTGAACTACCCCTGTTATATATTAGCAGGATGGTTAGACCAGGTGGTCGTGGTCGTGGTGGCGATGCCCCACCACCACCTGAGTACATGGCTGGTATGATCCAACAGTTTGAACTGAACCGCCAATTCATGGAAAATATGATGGCTCAGTTTCCTCGCCCCAATATGAACCAGCAGCCAGCCCAAGTGACTCTTCAAGATTTCATACGCCTCAACCCAACCATCTACCGCAGCTCAACTCAGCCTTTGGATGCTGATGACTGGCTCCGTGACATCACCTATGAGATGGAGTCTGCTGATGTAGCCCCTGCCAGCTATGTCAATTTTGCTTCCTTCTTCTTGAAGGGACCCGCAGCTCAATGGTGGGACAGCCACAGGCGTACTCTGCCAGCTGGAACAAGCATCACATGGCCAGACTTCCAAGCAGCTTTCCGTGCCCGCTTCATTCCTCAGGGAGTCATGGACCGGAAGAAGCGTGAGTTCCGCAACCTCACCCAAGGCAACAAAACTGTTGAAGCTTATCAGCGGGAGTTTCTGGACTTGTCCCGCTATGCTGAAGAAGACATTGCAACTGATGCACGCAGACAGGAGAAGTTCCGTGATGGACTACAAGCTGACATCAAGCTCGCACTTCTAGTGCATGACTTCGCCGATTTCGCCACCTTGGTGAATAAGGCCATCAATGTCGAGACTGGTCTGCAGGAATACCAGAGCTCTCAGAGGCGCAACCGTGACACGGGCTCATCTTCGGGCTCGCCCTCACAGAAGCGTAAGATATGGATCCCAAACAGCATGTATCGTCCAAATGCACCTGCTCCCAGGAAATCTTATGCTGCACCGCGTCTGCCTCCTCCACCATCTAAGCAGTCAAGGCTACCAGCTCCCCCACCTGGGGCTCCTGTTCCCACTCCAGATAATGGTCTGTGCTTCAAGTGTGGTCAACCGGGTCACTTTGCCAGGAACTGCTATCAGAATCAGAATCAACTGGCCCTTCCAGCAGCTGGCCGTGGTAACAACCAGCCCCGCAACAACAATGCTAAGTCTCAAGGTCGTGCTCATGCCAACCACGTTGATCTCAGCGAAGCTCAAGACCAGCCTGCTACTGTGATGGGTACACTCCTCGTAAATTCAGTACCAGCATCCGTTTTATTTGATACAGGAGCATCCCATTCATTCATATCAGCAGAATTTGCATTCCTGCATGGCATTCATTACAAAGAGATAAACACTCCGCTAGTGGTACACACCCCTGCGGGCCAATGCCAAACCTCTATGGTTAGTCGCGATGTTACTGTTGAAATTGAAGGACTGGAATTTCTTGTCTCTCCCATCGTACTGAAGTCCTGTAGCATTGATCTCATTCTGGGAATGAATTGGTTAAAAGCGCATACTGCTTCAATCGTTTGCACCACTAAGACCGTCCATCTGCTACACCCTTCAGATGAGATAGTTACTTACCAAGCCCATCTGGTGCAAAATGCCGAGGCAAGGCTCTATGCATTGAATGCATTGAACGCTGCACCACTCGAGGGCATTGAAAACATTCCCGTCGTGCGTGAATTCCTCGACGTCTTCCCTGAAGAACTTCCAGGGATTCCCCCTGCTAGAGCTGTCGAATTCATCATCGACTTGAAACCAGGCACCACTCCTATAGCCAAGCGACCCTACAAAATGCCGCCGCATGAACTCCTTGAGCTTAAGGAGGAAATCGACAAGTCTCTTCGCAAAGGATTCATTCGCCCAAGTTGCTCTCCTTGGGGAGCACCTTCTCTCTTTGTCAAGAAGAAGGATGGGACAAACCGATTAGTTCAAGACTACCGTCCTGTAAACCAAGCTACCATTCAGAATAAATACCCTCTTCCTCGGATCAATGATCTGTATGATCAACTGGCGGGTTCGTCAGTGTTCTCTAAGCTCGACTTGAGGTTGGGCTACCACCAGATCCGTGTTCGCGAAGAGGATATCCCAAAGACCGCCTTCGTGACTCGCTATGGTTCATATGAGTACACCGTCATGTCTTTCGGTTTAACCAATGCTCCAGCCACCTTCTCTCGTCTGATGAACTACATATTCATGGATTACCTCGACAAGTTCGTCGTGGTTTATCTGGATGATATCCTGATATTTTCCAAGAACGAAGAAGAACATGCTGAACATCTTCGTCTTGTGCTGGAAAAGCTACGAGAACATCAACTATATGCCAAGTTCTCTAAATGTGAATTTTGGCTACCCGAAGTAACCTATCTCGGGCATGTCATCTCTAAGGATGGTATTGCCGTCAACCCCGAGCGAGTTCAGGCTATTCTTGATTGGACTCCTCCCAAGAACGTTAAGCAAGTCAGAAGTTTTCTCGGTCTCGCCAGCTATTGCCGTCGATTTGTCGAGAACTTCTCCAAGATCGCCAGGCCTCTGACTAACCTGTTACATAAGGGCGTCAAGTTCCAATGGACAGACAAGTGTCAGGAAAGTTTCCAAACACTCAAAGACAAGTTGACTTCTGCTCCAGTTCTAGCTCCACCTGATACTAAGAAGGACTTTGTCATTTACTGCGACGCTTCCCGTCAAGGATTAGGCTGTGTCCTAATGCAAGACCGCAGAGTGATTGCTTATGCCTCTCGACAATTGCGCCCTCACGAAGAGAACTACCCAGTTCACGACCTCGAACTTGCTGCCGTCATTCATGCGCTGAAGCAGTGGCGACATTACCTTCTCGGTAATCGTTGCGAGATCTTCACTGACCACCAAAGTCTGAAGTATCTGTTTACTCAGCCAGATCTGAACCTCCGTCAACAGAGATGGATGGAGCTTGTTGCAGACTTTGACTTGGGTATCTCCTATACGCCAGGCAAGGCTAATGTAATGGCTGATGCCTTGAGCCGCAAGTCTTACTGCAACCACCTCCAGGTTCATAAAGTTCAGCCCTCGCTTGTTGAAGAATTCAGGAAGCTGAACCTCCATATTGTTCCTCCGGGTGCACTCGCTCTCCCTCCTAAAGAATTTGGCAAGGTGAACCTCCACGTTGTTACCCAGGGTTCCCTCAATACCCTAGTTGCTAAACCAGATCTCGAGGACAGCATCAAAAGGCTACAGAGGTATGACTCTGAAGCCCACAAGATTAAGCGCTACCTCGCAGAAGGAAAGCCCTCATTCTTCACCATTTCTGAAGATGGCACCCTATACATCAAGGGCCGCCTAGTGGTGCCATGTGCAGAGAAAAACCTGGATATGACACAGGAAGTTATGAAAGAAGCTCATGATACGCCTCTAAGTATCCATCCTGGTAGTACAAAGATGTACCAAGATATCCGTCAGAGATTCTGGTGGACTAATATGAAGCAAGACATTGCTCGTTATGTTGCTGAGTGTGACGTTTGCCGTCGTATCAAAGCAGAACATCAAAGGCCTGCTGGAACTCTGCAACCTATCTCTATTCCTGAATGGAAATGGGACCATGTTGAGATGGACTTCGTCACTGGATTTCCCAAATCGCAGAAAGGTAATGATGCTATTCTTGTCGTCATTGACCGGCTTTCCAAAGTTGCACATTTTCTGGCGGTCAAAGAAACGATCACTGCTAGCCAGTTGGCAACGCTCTATATGTCCAGGATTGTTTCACTCCACGGTATTCCATTGGTTATCAGCTCAGACCGTGGCAGCTTATTCACTTCAAGATTCTGGGCAAGTTTCCAAGAAGCAATGGGAACTCATCTGTCATTCAGTACTGCGTTTCATCCTCAATCGCAAGGACAAGTTGAACGCGTCAACCAAGTTCTCAAAGACATGCTTCGAGCTTGCGTTATTTCCTTCGGCAAGAAATGGGAGGAATCTCTCCCGTATGCTGAGTTCTCTTATAATAATAGCTATCAAGCTAGTCTGAAGATGGCCCCCTTCGAAGTGTTATATGGACGAAAGTGCCGAACCCCTCTGAACTGGTCAGAAACTGGGGAACGTCCACTCTTCGGTCCGGATATTATCGAAGATGCCGAAGAACAAGTCCGCATTATTCGCGAGAATCTCAAGACTGCTCAGTCACGTCAGAAGAGTCAGTATGACCGTCATCATAAAGACATGGTCTATCAACCTGGCGAAAAGGCTTATCTTCGAGTCACACCTATGAAGGGTGCTCACCGCTTCGGGATCAAGGGCAAACTAGCTCCTCGCTATATTGGCCCATTCACTATTCTCGAAAGGCGTGGAAAAGTGGCATACCAACTGGAGCTACCGCCGAACCTTTCTCAGGTTCACGATGTGTTCCATGTGTCACAGCTCCGCCGTTGCTTCAAGGATCCAATCCGAGCTGTGGATCACGAAGTGCTCGAATTGCAGCAAGACCTCTCCTATAAGGAGCAACCGGTCCGCATTCTCGACCAAGCTGAACGCCGCACACGTCAGAAGGCGATCAAGTTTCTCAAAGTCCAGTGGTCACACCATTCTGAAGATGAGGCCACTTGGGAACGAGAGGATCGTCTGCGCGAAGAATACCCCGCACTATTTCCTTCTACCTCCTAAATCTCGGGACGAGATTTCTTGTAGTGGAGGAGATTTGTAACACCCTGAGAATCATGCTACAGTAACCCCCTGTGATTAAGCTAATCATGTGCTAAACACGGCTTGATCACATTTGGATCACCTTCCTTTTCAAACTCCTAGTTCAAACTTCAAATATAATTAAAGTGGAAAATAAAAGTTTTCAAAAATTCAAACAAAAATGTCCAGTGGGTTCTAAATAATACACTGGTAATTATGGTGGAGAAAACACATTTTTATAAAATGTCTAAATACTTTTAAATGAAATAAAACAGAAAAGGAAATAAACAAATAAAGAGAAAACAGAAAACAAAACAGTCAAAAGAAAAAAAAAGAGCAGGCCTCCCCCCCACTGGACCCGCGGCCCAAACCCCCCCGGCCCAAGCTGGGCCGCCACCCGCGCCCCGGCCCAGCCCACCTCCCCCCCGCGTCCCCTT
>NW_025232095.1:2677-2911 GCF_018294505.1 Triticum aestivum | reverse complement strand
CGGGACGGAACAGTGGCCGTCCCCGCCGCACCCCCTCGCCGGCGACGGGGAGGATAAGGGCGCCAGCTCCCCCGCCTCCTCGGGCCTCTCTCCCACTCGCCCCCGCTCTCCCTCGGCCTCTGCGCCTTCTCCCCGCCAGATCCCCCTCCCTCTCCCCTCCGTTCCCCTCTGCCCGAGAGCGCTCGCCGCCGTTCACCGTCGTTCACACGGCCACCGTGCCCGCCTCGCCGCCCC
>NW_025232095.1:0-2667 GCF_018294505.1 Triticum aestivum | reverse complement strand
GCCGCACCCCCTCGCCGGCGACGGGGAGGATAAGGGCGCCAGCTCCCCCGCCTCTTCGGGCCTCTCTCCCACTCGCCCCCGCTCTCCCTCGGCCTCTGCGCCTTCTCCCCGCCAGATCCCCCTCCCTCTCCCCTCCGTTCCCCTCTGCCCGAGAGCGCTCGCCGCCGTTCACCGTCGTTCACACGGCCACCGTGCCCGCCTCGCCGCCCCAAGGTGTCTCCAAGGACCGCCGTCGCCCGCTGCTGCGTCTGGTGCAGCCCGTTGGAGACCGGAGCCCCTACAACGAACGCACCAAGCTCGCCTTCATCTTCGGACGCCGGCGACCCCCCTTCTTCCCCGGCGACGACCTGCTGCTCCTAAGCACCCACGGGCCCTTCTTGCGCCGCGCGGTGAGCTCCTCTACCTCCTCCCTCTCTCCGCTAGCTCGCTCGCGCTCCGTAGCTACTTCCCCGCGCGCGCCCGAAAGCCACGCCGCGGAGCTCGCCGCCGGCGTGTCTCCGGTGACCAAATGGTCACGGGCGTTGGCCCGCTAGCCCGACCGCACCGTGCCGCACCCACCTAGCTAGCTAGTTCGGCCGTTCGCGCGCTCTAGCGTAGCTCCCCTCGGGCACCCGTAGCTCCTCGCCGCCGGCGAGTTCGTAGCGCACGTCTCCGGCCGTTCCAGCCCCTCCGGCCACCGCCGTTGGACGCGCGACGTCGAGCCGCGTCGTACGCGCCCAGCCCCGCCCCCGCAAACCCACTGTGGGCGAAACCCGAAGCTCACCCGCGCATCGCCGCCGCGCTGGAGCTCGCCGGAGCCCCTCTCCGGTGCCCTGCCGACGTGGCCGGCCGGGCCCCACCCCTGGGTCACTGCCAGTGGCCCCCACGGGCCCAGTTGACTGGGTTGACCCAGTCAACTGCTGACTGGGCAGGCCCAGTCACTGACATGCGGGCCCCGCCGCAAAAACAAAAAAAAATTAAAAAGAAAATGTTTTATAAATAAAAATAATTATTTTAACTAATCACTCACTGACATATGGGGCCCACCCCTCTAATTATACTGTTAGATTAGTTTAAATAGATATTAGACTAACAGAGGCTGACATGTGGGTCCCACTGGACCCACCTGTCTGGTTTGACTGGTCAGCCGACCAGTTGACCTGCTGACGTCAGCATTACCTCATGCTGACGTCATAATTCATTTTTCTGAATATAAATAATTCCAGAAATTCAAATAAACTTTGAAAATTCATATCTTTTAAACCGTAACTCGGATGAAATTGTTTTCTATATGAAAGTTGCTCAGAACGACGAGACGAATCCGAATACGCAGTCCGTTCCTCCACCACACCTCCCTAACCTATCGAACTAGCAACTTTCCCCCTCCGGTCCGTCTGTCCGAAAACGCGAAACATCGGGAATACCTCCCGGATGTTCCCCCCCTTCCCCGGTAACACCTACTGTCGCGTTAGGGCACCCCTAGCACCGCTCATTGTCATGTCACGCATCGTCATGCTTATGTTTGCATTGTATTTACTGTTTCTTCCCCCCTTCTCTCCGGTAGACTACGAGACCGACACTGCTGCTGCCCAGTTCGACTACGGAGTCGACGACCCCTCCTACTTGCCAGAGCAACCAGGCAAGCCCCCCCTTTGATCACCAGATATCGCCTACTCTAATCTCTACTGTTTGCATTAGAGTAGTGTAGCATGTTACTGCTTTTCGATATCCTATTCTGATGCATAGCCTATCCTTGCTACTATTGTTACTACCTTTACCTGCAATCCTACATGCTTAGTATAGGATGCTAGATTTCCATCAGTGGCCCTACATTCTTGTCCGTCTGCTGTGCTATACTATCGGGCCGTGATCACCTGGGCGGTGATCACGGGCATATACTTATATACTATATACATGACACATGTGATGACTAAAGTCGGGTCGGCTCATAGGAGTACCCGCAAGTGGATCTTTGTGGCGGAGCGACAGAGCAGGTTGAGACCGCCTAGGTAAGAGGTGGGCCTGGCCCTGGTCGGCGTTCGCGGATACTTAACACGCTTAACGAGATCTTGGTATTTGATCTGAGTCTGGCCATTTGGTCTATACGCACTAACCATCTACGTGAGAGTAGTTATGGGTATCCCGACGTCGTGGTATCAGCCGAAGCCTTCTTGACGTCAGCGACTGAGTGGCGCGCGCCGTGTTGGACCGCTTTGACGTAACCGCCGTGATCGTGTGGGTTGTTAGGTCTGCTCGCGGCCGCGTTCGCAACGTGCAGGTGTGCATAGGGCGATGGGCCCAGACCCCTGCGCGCATAGGTTTAGACCGGCGTGCTGACCTCTCTGTTGAGCCTAGGTGGGGCTGTGACGTGTTGATCTTACGAGGCCGGGCATGACCCAGGAAAGTGTGTCCGGCCAATTGGGATCGAGCGTGTTGGGTTATGTGGTGCACCCCTGCAGGGAAGTTTATCTATTCGAATAGCCGTGTCCCTCGGTAAAAGGACGACCCGGAGTTGTACCTTGAGCTTATGACAACTAGAACTGGATACTGAATAAAATACACCCTTCCAAGTGCCAGATACAACCCGGTGATCGCTCTCTAACAGGGCGACGAGGAGGGGATTACCGGGTAGGATTATGCTATGCGATGCTACTTGGAGGACTTCAATCTACTCTCTTCTACATGCTG
>NW_025232094.1:9776-10279 GCF_018294505.1 Triticum aestivum | reverse complement strand
ATGAAAAATAAAAAATTAAGTCAGAAAGGGTTGTAAATTGATGATGTGGCTTTGAATGGTGCATTTTGAACACAAAAAAATAAGGGGGTTCAAATAAATTCAAAAAAAAATGAAATCCCTTTGTAACAGACGAGTTTCCATATGAAACCCTGATACTTCGAAGGAGATTATCTGTTTTGTACGTGAAGTGCATCCAGTTTTTGCCGTAAGCTACTCTACTTTCTTGCACATGCTATGTGGGTGAAATGATGATACCATGCCAACTTGGAACCTAATCAGAGTTCATTTCAAATGCTTTTCAATTTCATGGTCTTATAGCTCAAAATAATCAGTAAATGCATGAAAAATAACAGATGAAGTGAGCAAGGGTTGTAAATGGATGATGTGGCTTTGAATGGTGCATTTTGAATACAGAAAAAAAGGGGGTTCAAATAAGTTCAAAAGAAATGAAATCCCTTTGTAACAGATGAGTTTCCGTATGAAACCCTGATACTTCGAAGGAG
>NW_025232094.1:3167-4019 GCF_018294505.1 Triticum aestivum | reverse complement strand
AAGGAGATTGTGTGTTTTGTACACGAAGTGCATCCAGTTTTTGCCGTAAGCCTCTCTACTTTCTTGCACATGCTATGTGGGTGAAATGATGATACCATGCCAACATCGAACCTTTTCAGAGTTCATTTCAAATGCTTTTTAATTTCATGGTCTTATAGCTCAAAATAATCAGTAAATGCATGAAAAATAACAAATGAAGTCAGAGAGGTTGTAAATTGATGATGTGGCTTTGAATGGTGCATTTTGAACACATAAAAACAAGGGGGTTCAAATAAGTTCAAAAAATGAAATCCCTTTGTAACAGACGAGTTTCCATATGAAACCCTGATACTTCGAAGGAGATTGTCTGTTTTGTACACGAAGTGCATCCAGTTTTTGCCATAAGCCTCTCTACTTTCTTGCACGTGCTATGTGGGTGAAATGATGATGCCATGCCAACTTGGAACCTTATCAGAGTTCATTTCAAATGCTTTTCAATTTCATGGTGTTATAGCTCAAAATAATCAGTAAATGCATGAAAAATAACAAATGAAGTCAGAAAGGGTTGTAAATTGATGATGTGGCTTTGAATGGTGGATTTTGAACACAGAAAAACAAGGGGGTTCAAATAAGTTCAAAAGAAATGAAATCCCTTTGTAACAAACGAGTTTCCGTATGAAACCCTGATACTTCGAAGGAGATTGTCTGTTTTGTACACGAAGTGCATCCAGTTTTTGCCGTAAGCCTCTCTACTTGCTTGCACATGCTATGTGAATGAAATGATGATACCATGCCAACTTGGAACCTTATCAGAGTTCATTTCAAATGCTTTTCAATTTCATGGTCTTATAGCTCAAAATAATCAGTAAATGC
>NW_025232094.1:0-871 GCF_018294505.1 Triticum aestivum | reverse complement strand
GCACATGCTATGTGGGTGAAATGATGATACCATGCCAACTTGGAACCTTTTCAGAGTTCATTTCAAATGCTTTTCAATTTCATGGTCTTATAGCTCAAAATAATCAGTAAATGCATGAAAAATAACAAATGAAGTCAGAAAGGGTTGTAAATTGATGATGTGGCTTTGAATGGTGCATTTTGAACATAGAAAAACAAGGGGATTCAAATAAATTCAAAAAATGAAATCCCTTTGTAACATACGAGTTTCCGTATGAAACCCTGATACTTCGAAGGAGATTGTCTGTTTTGTACACGAAGTGCATCCAGTTTTTGCCGTAAGCCTCTCTACTTTCTTGCACATGCTATGTGGGTGAAATGATGATACCATGCCAACTTCGAACCTTTTCAGAGTTCATTTCAAATGCTTTTTAATTTCATGGTCTTATAGCTCAAAATAATCAGTAAATGCATGAAAAATAACAAATAAAGTCAGAAAGGTTGCAAATTGATGATGTGGCTTTGAATGGTGCATTTTGAACACATAAAAACAAGGGGGTTCAAATAAGTTCAAAAAATGAAATCCCTTTGTAACAGACGAGTTTCCATATGAAACCCTGATACTTCGAAGGAGATTGTCTGTTTTGTACACGAAGTGCATCCAGTTTTTGCCATAAGCCTCTCTACTTTCTTGCACGTGCTATGTGGGTGAAATGATGATGCCATGCCAACTTGGAACATTATCAGAGTTCATTTCAAATGCTTTACAATTTCATGGTCTTATAGCTCAAAATAATCAGTAAATGCATGAAAAATAACAAATGAAGTCAGAAAGGGTTGTAAATTGATGATGTGGCTTTGAATGGTGGATTTTGAACACAGAAAAACATGGG
>NW_025232093.1:8927-10280 GCF_018294505.1 Triticum aestivum | reverse complement strand
AAAAACTGGATGCACCTCGTGCACAAACTGGACAATCTCTTTCGAAGTATCAGGGTTTCGGACGAAAACTCATCTGTTACACCGGCAATTCAAAATTTTAAGAACTTATTACAACTCCGGATGTTTTTTGCATCCAGCATGCAACATTCAAAGCCACGTCATCAACTTTCAACCCTTTCTGACATAATTTGCTATTTTTAATGCATTTACTAATATGTTTTGAGCTAAATGGCCCTAAAATTGAAAAGCTCTATAAATGAACTCTGAAAAGGTTGAAACTTGGCATGGTATCATCATTTCACCCGCATAGCATGTGCAAAAAAGTAGAGAGGGTCATGGCAAAAACTGGATGCACGTCGTGTACAAACTAGACAATCTTTTTCGAAGTATCAGGGTTTCGGACGAAAACTCATTAGTTACACCGGCAATTCAAAATTTTAATAACTTATTACAACTCTGGATGTTTTTCGCTTTCAGCATGCACCATTGAAAGCCACGTCATCAACTTTCAACCCTTTGTGACATAATTTGCTATTTTTAATGCATTTACTAATTTTTTTTGAGCTAAATGGCCCTGCAATTGAAAAGCTCTACAAATGAACTCTGAAATGGTTCAAACTTGGCATGGTATCATCATTTGACCCGCATAGCATGTGCAAAACAGTAGAGAGGGTCACCGGAAAAACTGGATGCACTTTGTGTGCAAACTGGACAATCTCTTTCGAAGTATCAGGGTTTCAGACGAAAACTCATCTGTTACACCGGCAATTCAAAATCTTAATAACTTATTACAACTCCGGACGTTTTTTGCATCCAGCATGGAAAATTCAAAGCCACGTCATCAACTTTCAACCCTTTCTGACATAATTTGCTACTTTTAATGCATTTACTGATTTGTTTTGAGCTAAATGGCCCTGCAATTGAAATGCTCTACAAATGAACTCTGAAAA
Organism: Triticum aestivum; assembly: GCF_018294505.1. Taxonomy (NCBI): domain Eukaryota; kingdom Viridiplantae; phylum Streptophyta; class Magnoliopsida; order Poales; family Poaceae; genus Triticum; species Triticum aestivum. The sequence goes on along the minus strand of NW_025232093.1, from coordinate 9,330 downwards.
GGTTGAAACTTGGCATGGTATCATCATTTCACCCGCAGAGCATGTGCAAAAAAGTAGAGAGGGTCACGGAAAAAACTGGATGCACTTCGTGTACAAACTGGACAATCTGTTTCGAAGTATCAGGGTTTCGGACAAATACTCATCAGTTACATCGGTAATTCAAAATTTTAATAACTTATTACAACTCTGGACGTCTTTTGCATTCAGTATGCACCATTCAAATCCACGTCATCAACTTTCAACCCTTTGTGACATAATTTGCTATTTTTAATGCATTTACTGATTTGTTTTGAGCTAAATGGCCCTGCAATTGAAAAGCTCTACAAATGAACTCCGAAAAGGTTGAAACTTGGCATGTTATCATCATTTCACCCGCATAGCATGTGCAAAAAAGTAGAGAGGG
>NW_025232093.1:8608-8917 GCF_018294505.1 Triticum aestivum | reverse complement strand
TGGATGCACTTCGTGTACAAACTGGACTATCTGTTTCGAAGTATCAGGGTTTCGGACGAAAACTCATCTGTTACATCGGCAATTCAAAATTTTAATAACTTATTACAACTCTGGACTTTTTTGCATTCAGCATGCACCATTCAAAGCCACGTAATCAACTTTCAACCCTTTGTGACATAATTTGCTATTTTTAATGCATTTACTCATTTGTTTGGAGCTAAATGGCCCTGCAATTGAAAAGCTCTACAAATGAACCCTCAAAAGGTTTAAAATTGGCATGGAATCATCATTTCACCCGCATAGCATCTG
>NW_025232093.1:7740-8537 GCF_018294505.1 Triticum aestivum | reverse complement strand
GGGCACGGCAAAAACTGGAGGCACTTCGTGTACAAACTGGACAATCTCTTTAGATGTATCAGGGTTTCGGATGAAAAGTCATCTCTTACATCGGCAATTCAAAATTTTAATAACTTATTACAACTCTGGACGTCTTTTGCATTCAGCATGCACCATTCAAAGCCACGTCATCAACTTTCAACCCTTTGTGACATAATTTGCTATTTTTAATGCATTTGCTGATTTGTTTTGAGCTAAATGGCCCTGCAATTGAAAAGCTCTACAAATGAACTCTGAAAATGTTGAAACTTGGCATGGTATCATCATTTCACCCGCATAGCATGTGCAAAAAAGTAGAGAGGGTCACGGCAAAAACTGGATGCACTTCGTGTACAAACTGGACAAGCTGTTTCGAAGTATCAGGGTTTCGGACGAAAACTCATCTGTTACATCGGCAATTCAAAATTTTAATAACTTATTACAACTCTCGACTTTTTTGCATTCAGCATGCACCATATAAAGCCACGTAATCAACTTTCAACCCTTTGTGACATAATTTGCTATTTTTATTGCATTTACTCATTTGTTTGGAGCTAAATGGCCCTGCAATTGAAAAGCTCTACAAATGAACCCTCAAAAGGTTTAAAATTGGCATGGAATCATCATTTCACCCGCATAGCATCTGCAAAAAAGTTGAGAGGGTCACCGCAAAAACTAGAAGCACTTCGTGTGCAAACTGGACAATCTCTTTCGAAGTATCAGGGTTTCAGACGAAAACTCATCTGTTACACCGGCAATTCAAAATTTTAATAACTTAT
>NW_025232093.1:6961-7439 GCF_018294505.1 Triticum aestivum | reverse complement strand
TTTTAATGCATTTACTGATTTGTTTTGAGCTAAATGGCCCTGCAATTGAAATGCTCTACAAATGAACTCTGAAAAGGTTGAAACTTGGCATGGTATCATCATTTCACCCGCAGAGCATGTGCAAAAAAGTAGAGAGGGTCACGGAAAAAACTGGATGCACTTCGTGTACAAACTGGACAATCTGTTTCGAAGTATCAGGGTTTCGGACAAATACTCATCAGTTACATCGGTAATTCAAAATTTTAATAACTTATTACAACTCTGGACGTCTTTTGCATTCAGTATGCACCATTCAAATCCACGTCATCAACTTTCAACCCTTTGTGACATAATTTGCTATTTTTAATGCATTTACTGATTTGTTTTGAGCTAAATGGCCCTGCAATTGAAAAGCTCTACAAATGAACTCCGAAAAGGTTGAAACTTGGCATGTTATCATCATTTCACCCGCATAGCATGTGCAAAAAAGTAGAGAGGG
>NW_025232093.1:2906-3472 GCF_018294505.1 Triticum aestivum | reverse complement strand
ATGGCAAAAACTGGATGCACGTCGTGTACAAACTAGACAATCTTTTTCGAAGTATCAGGGTTTCGGACGAAAACTCATTAGTTACACCGGCAATTCAAAATTTTAATAACTTATTACAACTCTGGACGTCTTTTGCATTCAGCATGCACCATTCAAAGCCATGTCATCAACTTTCAACCCTTTCTGATATAATTTGCTATTTTTAATGCATTTACTGATTTGTTTTGAGCTAAATGGCCCTGAAATTGAAAAGCTCTACAAATCAACTCTGAAAAGGTTGAAACTTGGCATGGTGTCATCATTTGACCCGCATAGCATGTGCAAAACAGTAGAGAGGGTCACGGCTAAAACTGGAGGCACTTCGTGTACAAACTGGACAATCTCTTTCGAAGTATCAGGGTTTCGGACGAAAACTCATTAGTTACACCGGCAATTCAAAATTTTAATAATTTATTACAACTCTGGACGTCTTTTGCATTCAGCATGCACCATTCAAAGCCACGTCTTCAACTTTCAACCCTTTGTGACATAATTTGCTATTTTTAATGCATTTACTGATTTGTTTT
>NW_025232093.1:1764-2514 GCF_018294505.1 Triticum aestivum | reverse complement strand
AACTCTGGACGTCTTTTGCATTCAGTATGCACCATTCAAAGCCACATCATCAACTTTTAACCCTTTGTGACATAATTTGCAACTTTTAATGCATTTACTGATTTGTTTTGAGCTAAATGGCCCTGAAATTGAAAAGCTCTACAAATGAACTCCGAAAAGGTTGAAACTTGGCATGGTATCATCATTTCACCAGCATAGCATGTGCAAAAAAGTAGAGAGGGTCACGGCAAAAACTGGAGGCACTTCGTGTACAAACTCGACAACCTCTTTCGAAGTATAAGGGTTTCGGACGAAAACTCATCTGTTACATCGGCAATTCAAAATTTAATAACTTATTACAATTCTGGACGTCTTTTGCATTCAGCATGCACCATTCAAAGCCACGTCATCAACTTTCAACCCTTTGTGACATAATTTGCTATTTTTAATGCAATTACTGATTTGTTTTGAGCTAAATGGCCCTGCAATTGAAGAGCTCTACAAATGAACTCTGAAAAGGTTGAAACTTGGCATGGTATCATCATTTCACCCGCATAGCATGTGCAGAAAAGTAGAGAGGGTCACGGCAAAAACTGGATGCACTTCGTGTACAAACTGGACAATCTGTTTCGAAGTATCAGGGTTTCGGACGAAAACTCATCAGTTACACCGGCAATTCAAAATTTTAATAACTTATTACAACTCTGGACGTTTTTCGCATTCAGCATGCACCATTCAAAGCCACGTCATCAACTTTCAACCCTTTGTGAC
>NW_025232093.1:0-808 GCF_018294505.1 Triticum aestivum | reverse complement strand
CATTTACTGATTTGTTTTGAGCTAAATGGCCCTGCAATTGAAAAGCTCTACAAATGAACTCTGAAAAGGTTGAAACTTGGCATGGTATCATCATTTCACCCACATAGCATGTGCAAAAAAGTAGAGAGGGTCACGGCAAAAACTGGATGCACTTCGTGTACAAACTGGACAATCTGTTTCGAAGTATCAGGGTTTCAGACGAAAACTCATCTGTTACATCGGCAATTCAAAATTTCAACAACTTATTACAACTCTGGACATTTTTGCATTCAGCATGCACCATTCAAAGCCACGTAATCAACTTTCAACCCTTTGTGACACAATTTGCTATTTTTAATGCATTTACTCATTTGTTTGGAGCTAAATGGCCCTGCAATTGAAAAGCTCTACAAATGAACCCTCAAAAGGTTTAAAATTGGCATGGAATCATCATTTCACCCGCATAGCATCTGCAAAAAAGTTGAGAGGGTCACCGCAAAAACTAGAAGCACTTCGTGTGCAAACTGGACAATCTCTTTCGAAGTATCAGGGTTTCAGACGAAAACTCATCTGTTACATCAGCAATTCAAAATTTTAATAACTTATGACAACTCCGGATGTTTTTTGCATCCAGCATGCAACAATCAATGCCACGTCATCAACTTTCAATCCTTTCTGACATAATTTGCTATTTTTAATGCATTTACTGATTTGTTTTGACCTAAATGGACCTGAAATTGAAAAGCTCTATAAATGAACTCTGAAAAGGTTGAAACATGGCATGGTATCATCATTTCACCCGCATAGCATGTGCAAAAAAGTAGAGAGG
>NW_025232092.1:0-10283 GCF_018294505.1 Triticum aestivum | reverse complement strand
GGTGGAGAGGTCCACTGGTCAAAGCCCGTCCGTGCAAAGTCAAAGGGCTAGATCCCGTGGTCAAACGCTACAGGGTTAGGCGGGACGGGGGCCCTGGGGGGGTAGCAATGCCACCGGAGCGTCGTACCGGGCCCTCATACATGCGGGGTGGTGTTGTGGCATGTCCGAAGAGGCGGCACGCGTCTCCGGGTTGTGGCCCCCCTCACGGACGGCAATGAAACGGTAGTAGACGTTCTGCGGTAACGATGCAGCGTGAATATTATTAAATACTTGGAGCGCGATAAAATCATGAGTTTTTTACACAACGTGGGCACATGTGCTATAGGACTGATGGTAATTTTTCATAATTTTTTGTGATGGAGAAGTATCTGAACACTTCCCTCTACGCGGATTGCTCTTCGCACGTCTACGACTGTGGCCGGCGGCCTCCGGGGGCTAGCATACCGTCAAATCTTGCGTAGGCGGCGTCTCACAAATCTGGAAGTGTTGAGGCGGTTGCAAACGCCCAGCACGCGTCTCCGGTGCGTGCCCCCCCCCTCACGGACGCCGCCGCCGCCGGCACCTGGAGGGGGGAAACGGACGCGTCGGGTCTACACGGAGTGGATGTAGCTGTGGGTTGGCCCGGATGTTGCTCCAAAGTGTTCCTCTGGGCCGACCTAACACAACCGGGTGGAGAGGTCCACTGGTCAAAGCCCGTCCGTGCAAAGTCAAAGGGCTAGATCCCGTGGTCAAACGCTACAGGGTTAGGCGGGACGGGGGCCCTGGGGGGGTAGCAATGCCACCGGAGCGTCGTACCAGGCCCTCATACATGCGGGGTGGTGTTGTGGCATGTCCGAAGAGGCGGCACGCGTCTCCGGGTTGTGGCCCCCCCTCACGGACGGCAATGAAACGGTAATAGACGTTCTGCGGTAACGATGCAGCGTGAATATTATTAAATACTTGGAGCGCGATAAAATCATGAGTTTTTTACACAACGTGGGCACATGTGCTATAGGACTGATGGTAATTTTTCATAATTTTTTGTGATGGAGAAGTATCTGAACACTTCCCTCTATGCGGATTGCTCTTCGCACGTCTACGACTGTGGCCGGCGGCCTCCGGGGGCTAGCATACCGTCAAATCTTGCGTAGGCGGCCTCTCACAAATCTGGAAGTGTTGAGGCGGTTGCAAACACCCAGCACGCGTCTCCGGTGCGTGCCCCCCCCCTCACGGACGCCGCCGCCGCCGGCACCTGGAGGGGGGAAACGGACGCGTCGGGTCTACACGGAGTGGATGTAGCTGTGGGTTTGGCCCGGATGTTGCTCCAAAGTGTTCCTCTGGGCCGACCTAACACAACCGGGTGGAGAGGTCCACTGGTCAAAGCCCGTCCATGCAAAGTCAAAGGGCTAGATCCCGTGGTCAAACGCTACAGGGTTAGGCGGGACGGGGGCCCTGGGGGGGTAGCAATGCCACCGGAGCGTCGTACCGGCCCCTCATACATGCGGGGTGGTGTTGTGGCATGTCCGAAGAGGCGGCACGCGTCTCCGGGTTGTGCCCCCCCCCTCACAGACGGCAATGAAACGGTAGTAGACGTTCTGCGGTAACGATGCAGCGTGAATATTATTAAATACTTGGAGCGCGATAAAATCATGAGTTTTTTACACAACGTGGGCACATGTGCTATAGGACTGATGGTAATTTTTCATAATTTTTTGTGATGGAGAAGTATCTGAACACTTCCCTCTACGCGGATTGCTCTTTGCACGTCTACGACTGTGGCCGGCGGCCTCCGGGGGCTAGCATACCGTTAAATCTTGCGTAGGCGGCCTCTCATAAATCTGGAAGTGTTGAGGCGGTTGCAAACGCCCAGCACGCGTCTCCGGTGCGTACCCCCCCCTCACGGCCGCCGCCGCCGCCGGCACCTGGAGGGGGGAAACGGACGCGTCGGGTCTACACGGAGTGGATGTAGCTGTGGGCCTGGCCCGGATGTTGCTTCCCGGTGTCCATCTGGGCCGACCTAACACAACCAGGTGGAGAGGTCGACTGGTCAAAGCCCGTCCGTGCAAAGTCAAAGGGCTAGATCCCATGGTCAAACGCTACAGGGTTAGGCGGGACGGGGGCCCTGAGGGGGTAGCAATGCCAACGGAGCATCGTACCGGGCCCTCATACATGCGGGGTGGTGTTGTGGCATGTCCGAAGAGGCGGCACGCATCTCCGGGTTGTGGCCCCCCTCACGGACGGCAATGAAACGATAGTAGACGTTCTGCGGTAACGATGCAGCGTGAATATTATTAAATACTTGGAGCGCGATAAAATAATGAGTTTTTTTACACAACATGGGCACATGTGCTATAGGACAGATGGTAATTTTTCATAATTTTTTGTGATGGAGAAGTATCTGAACACTTCCCTCTATGCGGATTGCTCTTCGCACGTCTACGACTGTGGCCGGCGGCCTCCGGGGGCTAGCATACCGTCAAATCTTCCGTAGGCGGCCTCTCACAAATCTGGAAGTGTTGAGGCGGTTGCAAACGCCCAGCACGCGTCTCCGGTGCGTGCCCCCCCCCCTCACGGACGCCGCCGCCGCCGGCACCTGGAGGGGGGAAACGGACGCGTCGGGTCTACACGGAGTGGATGTAGCTGTGGGTTTGGCCCGGATGTTGCTCCAAAGTGTTCCTCTGGGCCGACCTAACACAACCGGGTGGAGAGGTCCACTGGTCAAATCCTCGTCCGTGCAAAGTCAAAGGGCTAGATCCCGTGGTCAAACGCTACAGGGTTAGGCGGGACGGGGGCCCTGGGGGGTAGCAATGCCACCGAAGGGTCGTACCGGCCCCTCATACATGCGGGTGGTGTTGTGGCATGTCCGAAGAGGCGGCACGCATCTCCGGGTTGTGGCCCCCCCTCACAGACGGCAATGAAACGGTAGTAGACGTTCTGCGGTAACGATGCAGCGTGAATATTATTAAATACTTGGAGCGCGATAAAATCATGAGTTTTTTACACAACGTGGGCACATGTGCTATAGGACTGATGGTAATTTTTCATAATTTTTTGTGATGGAGAAGTATATGAACACTTCCCTCTACGCGGATTGCTCTTCGCACGTCTACGACTGTGGCCGGCGGCCTACGGGGGCTAGCATACCGTCAAATCTTGCGTAGGCGGCCTCTCACAAATCTGGAAGTGTTGAGGTGGTTGCAAACGCCCAGCACGCGTCTCCGGTGCGTGCCCCCCCCCCCTCACGGACGCCGCCGCCGCCGGCACCTGGAGGGGGGAAACGGACGCGTCGGGTCTACACGGAGTGGATGTAGCTGTGGGCCTGGCCCGGATGTTGTTTCCCGGTGTCCCTCTGGGCCGACCTAACACAACCAGGTGGAGAGGTCCACTGGTCAAAGCCCGTCCGTGCAAAGTCAAAGGGCTAGATCCCGTGGTCAAACGCTACAGGGTTAGGCGGGACGGGGGCCCTGGGGGGTAGCAATGCCACCGGAGCGTCGTACCGGGCCCTCATACATGCGGGGTGGTGTTGTGGCATGTCCGAAGAGGCGGCACGCGTCTCCGGGTTGTGGCCCCCCCTCACGGACGGCAATGAAACGGTAGTAGACGTTCTGCGGTAACGATGCAGCGTGAATATTATTAAATACTTGGAGCGCGATAAAATCATGAGTTTTTTACACAACGTGGGCACATGTGCTATAGGACTGATGGTAATTTTTCATAATTTTTTGTGATGGAGAAGTATCTGAACACTTCCCTCTATGCGGATTGCTCTTCGCACGTCTACGACTGTGGCCGGCGGCCTCCGGGGGCTAGCATACCGTCAAATCTTGCGTAGGCGGCCTCTCACAAATCTGGAAGTGTTGAGGCGGTTGCAAACGCCCAGCACGCGTCTCCGGTGCGTGCCCCCCCCCCCTCACGGACGCCGCCGCCGCCGGCACCTGGTGGGGGGAAACGGACGCGTCGGGTCTACACGGAGTGGATGTAGCTGTGGGTTTGGCCCGGATGTTGCTCCAAAGTGTTCCTCTGGGCCGACCTAACACAACCGGGTGGAGAGGTCCACTGGTCAAAGCCCGTCCGTGCAAAGTCAAAGGGCTAGATCCCGTGGTCAAACGCTACAGGGTTAGGCGGGACGGGGGCCCTGGGGGGTAGCAATGCCACCGGAGCGTCGTACCGGGCCCTCATACATGCGGGGTGGTGTTGTGGCATGTCCGAAGAGGCGGCACGCGTCTCCGGGTTGTGGCCCCCCCTCACGGACGGCAATGAAACGGTAGTAGACGTTCTGCGGTAACGATGCAGCGTGAATATTATTAAATACTTGGAGCGCGATAAAATCATGAGTTTTTTACACAACGTGGGCACATGTGCTATAGGACTGATGGTAATTTTTCATAATTTTTTGTGATGGAAAAGTATCTGAACACTTCCCTCTACGCGGATTGCTCTTCGCACGTCTACGACTGTGGCCGGCGGCCTCCGGGGGCTAGCATACCGTCAAATCTTGCATAGGCGGCCTCTCACAAATCTGGAAGTGTTGAGGCGGTTGCAAACGCCCAGCACGCGTCTCCGGTGCGTGCCCCCCCCCTCACGGACGCCGCCGCCGCCGGCACCTGGAGGGGGGAAACGGACGCGTCGGGTCTACACGGAGTGGATGTAGCTGTGGGTTGGCCCGGATGTTGCTCCAAAGTGTTCCTCTGGGCCGACCTAACACAACCGGGTGGAGAGGTCCACTGGTCAAAGCCCGTCCGTGCAAAGTCAAAGGGCTAGATCCCGTGGTCAAACGCTACAGGGTTAGGCGGGACGGGGGCCCTGGGGGGGTAGCAATGCCACCGGAGCGTCGTACCGGGCCCTCATACATGCGGGGTGGTGTTGTGGCATGTCCGAAGAGGCGGCACGCGTCTCCGGGTTGTGGCCCCCCCTCACGGACGGCAATGAAACGGTAGTAGACGTTCTGCGGTAACGATGCAGCGTGAATATTATTAAATACTTGGAGCGCGATAAAATCATGAGTTTTTTACACAACGTGGGCACATGTGCTATAGGACTGATGGTAATTTTTCATAATTTTTTGTGATGGAGAAGTATCTGAACACTTCCCTCTACGCGGATTGCTCTTCGCACGTCTACGACTGTGGCCGGCGGCCTCCGGGGGCTAGCATACCGTCAAATCTTGCGTAGGCGACCTCTCACAAATCTGGAAGTGTTGAGGCGGTTGCAAACGCCCAACACGCGTCTCCGGTGCGTGCCCCCCCCTCACGGACGCCGCCGCCGCCGGCACCTGGAGGGGGGAAACGGACGCGTCGGGTCTACACGGAGTGGATGTAGCTGTGGGTTGGCCCGGATGTTGCTCCAAAGTGTTCCTCTGGGCCGACCTAACACAACCGGGTGGAGAGGTCCACTGGTCAAAGCCCGTCCGTGCAAAGTCAAAGGGCTAGATCCCGTGGTCAAACGCTACAGGGTTAGGCGGGACGGGGGCCCTGGGGGGGTAGCAATGCCACCGGAGCGTCGTACCGGGCCCTCATACATGCGGGGTGGTGTTGTGGCATGTCCGAAGAGGCGGCACGCGTCTCCGGGTTGTGGCCCCCCTCACGGACGGCAATGAAACGGTGGTAGACGTTCTGCGGTAACGATGCAGCGTGAATATTATTAAATACTTGGAGCGCGATAAAATCATGAGTTTTTTACACAACGTGGGCACATGTGCTATAGGACTGATGGTAATTTTTCATATTTTTTTGTGATGGAGAAGTATCTGAACACATCCCTCTATGCGGATTGCTCTTCGCACGTCTACGACTGTGGCCGGCGGCCTTCGGGGGGTAGCATACCGTAAAATCTTGCGTAGGCGGCCTCTCACAAGTCTGGAAGTGTTGAGGCGGTTGCAAACGCCCAGCACGCGTCTCCGGTGCGTGCCCCCCCTCACGGACGGCGCCGCCGCCGGCACCCGGAGGGGGGAAACGGACGCGTCGGGTCTACACGGAGTGGATGTAGCTGTGGGCCTGACCCGGATGTTGCTCCCCGGTGTCCCTCTGGGCCGACCCGACACAACCGGGTGGAGAGGTCCACTGGTCAAAGCCCGTCCGTGCAAAGTCAAAGGGCTAGATCCCGTGGTCAAACGCTACAGGGTTAGGCGGGACGGGGGCCCTGGGGGGGTAGCAATGCCACCGGAGCGTCGTACCGGGCCCTCATACATGCGGGGTGGTGTTGTGGCATGTCCGAAGAGGCGGCACGCGTCTCCGGGTTGTGGCCCCCCTCACGGACGGCAATGAAACGGTGGTAGACGTTCTGCGGTAACGATGCAGCGTGAATATTATTAAATACTTGGAGCGCGATAAAATCATGGGTTTTTTGCACAACGTGGGCACATGTGCTATAGGACTGATGGTAATTTTTCATAATTTTTTGTGATGGAGAAGTATCTGAACACTTCCCTCTACGCGGATTGCTCTTCGCACGTCTATGACTGTGGCCGGCGGCCTTCGGGGGGTAGCATACCGTAAAATCTTGCGTAGGCGGCCTCTCACAAGTCTGGAAGTGTTGAGGCGGTTGCAAACGCCCAGCACGCGTCTCCGGTGCGTGCCCCCCCTCACGGACGGCGCCGCCGCCGGCACCCGGAGGGGGGAAACGGACGCGTCGGGTCTACACGGAGTGGATGTAGCTGTGGGCCTGGCCCGGATGTTGCTCCCCGGTGTCCCTCTGGGCCGACCCGACACAACCGGGTGGAGAGGTCCACTGGTCAAAGCCCGTCCGTGCAAAGTCAAAGGGCTAGATCCCGTGGTCAAACGCTACAGGGTTAGGCGGGACGGGGGCCCTGGGGGGGGGGTAGCAATGCCACCGGAGCGTCGTACCGGGCCCTCATACATGCGGGGTGGTGTTGTGGCATGTCCGAAGAGGCGGCACGCGTCTCCGGGTTGTGGCCCCCCTCACGGACGGCAATGAAACGGTGGTAGACGTTCTGCGGTAACGATGCAGCGTGAATATTATTAAATACTTGGAGCGCGATAAAATCATGAGTTTTTTACACAACGTGGGCACATGTGCTATAGGACTGATGGTAAGTTTTCATAATTTTTTGTGATGGAGAAGTATCTGAACACTTCCCTCTACGCGGATTGCTCTTCGCACGTCTACGACTGTGGCCGGCGGCCTTCGGGGGGTAGCATACCGTAAAATCTTGCGTAGGTGGCCTCTCACAAGTCTGGAAGTGTTGAGGCGGTTGCAAACGCCCAGCACGCGTCTCCGGTGCGTGCCCCCCCTCACGGACGGCGCCGCCGCCGGCACCCGGAGGAGGGAAACGGACGCGTCGGGTCTACACGGAGTGGATGTAGCTGTGGGCCTGGCCCGGATGTTGCTCCCCGGTGTCCCTCTGGGCCGACCCGACACAACCGGGTGGAGAGGTCCACTGGTCAAAGCCCGTCCGTGCAAAGTCAAAGGGCTAGATCCCGTGGTCAAACGCTACAGGGTTAGGCGGGACGGGGGCCCTGGGGGGGTAGCAATGCCACCGGAGCGTCGTACCGGGCCCTCATACATGCGGGGTGGTGTTGTGGCATGTCCGAAGAGGCGGCACGCGTCTCCGGGTTGTAGCCCCCCCTCACGGACGGCAATGAAACGGTAGTAGATGTTCTGCGGTAACGATGCAGCGTGAATATTATTAAATACTTGGAGCGCGATAAAATCATGAGTTTTTTACACAACGTGGGCACATGTGCTATAGGACTGATGGTAATTTTTCATAATTTTTTGTGATGGAGAAGTATCTGAACACTTCCCTCTACGCGGATTGCTCTTCGCACGTCTACGACTGTGGCCGGCGGCCTCCGGGGGCTAGCATACCGTCAAATCTTGCGTAGGCGGCCTCTCACAAATCTGGAAGTGTTGAGGCGGTTGCAAACGCCCAGCACGCGTCTTCGGTGCATGCCCCCCCCCTCACGGACGCCGCCGCCGCCGGCACCTGGAGGGGGGAAACGGACGCGTCGGGTCTACCCGGAGTGGATGTAGCTGTGGGCCTGGCCCGGATGTTGCTTCCCGGTGTCCCTCTGGGCCGACCTAACACAACCAGGTGGAGAGGTCCACTGGTCAAAGCCCGTCCGTGCAAAGTCAAAGGGCTAGATCCCGTGGTCAAACGCTACAGGGTTAGGCGGGACGGGGGCCCTGGGGGGTAGCAATGCCACCGGAGCGTCGTACCGGGCCCTCATACATGCGGGGTGGTGTTGTGGCATGTCCGAAGAGGCGGCACGCGTCTCCGGGTTGTGGCCCCCCCTCACGGACGGCAATGAAACGGTAGTAGACGTTCTGCGGTAACGATGCAGCGTGAATATTATTAAATACTTGGAGCGCGATAAAATCATGAGTTTTTTACACAACGTGGGCACATGTGCTATAGGACAGATGGTAATTTTTCATAATTTTTTGTGATGGAGAAGTATCTGAACACTTCCCTCTATGCGGATTGCTCTTCGCACGTCTACGACTGTGGCCGGCGGCCTCCGGGGGCTAGCATACCGTCAAATCTTGCGTAGGCGGCCTCTCACAAATCTGGAAGTGTTGAGGCGGTTGCAAACCCCCAGCACGCGTCTCCGGTGCGTGCCCCCCCCCCCTCACGGACGCCGCCGCCGCCGGCACCTGGTGGGGGGAAACGGACGCGTCGGGTCTACACGGAGTGCATGTAGCTGTGGGTTTGGCCCGGATGTTGCTCCAAAGTGTTCCTCTGGGTCGACCTAACACAACCGGGTGGAGAGGTCCACTGGTCAAAGCCCGTCCGTGCAAAGTCAAAGGGCTAGATCCCGTGGTCAAACGCTACAGGGTTAGGCGGGACGGGGGCCCTGGGGGGGTAGCAATGCCACCGGAGCATCGTACCGGGCCCTCATACATGTGGGGTGGTGTTGTGGCATGTCCGAAGAGGCGGCACGCATCTCCGGGTTGTGGCCCCCCTCACGGACGGCAATGAAACGATAGTAGATGTTCTGCGGTAACGATGCAGCGTGAATATTATTAAATACTTGGAGCGCGATAAAATCATGAGTTTTTTACACAACGTGGGCACATGTGCTATAGGACTGATGGTAATTTTTCATAATTTTTTGTGATGGAGAAGTATCTGAACACTTCCCTCTACGCGGATTGCTCTTCGCACGTCTACGACTGTGGCCGGCGGCCTCCGGGGGCTAGCATACCGTCAAATCTTGCGTAGGCGGCCTCTCACAAATCTGGAAGTGTTGAGGCGGTTGCAAACGCCCAGCACGCGTCTCCGGTGCATGCCCCCCCCTCACGGACGCCGCCGCCGCCGGCACCTGGAGGGGGGAAACGGACGCGTCGGGTCTACACGGAGTGGATGTAGCTGTGGGTTTGGCCCGGATGTTGCTCCAAAGTGTTCCTCTGGGCCGACCTAACACAACCGGGTGGAGAGGTCCACTGGTCAAAGCCCGTCCGTGCAAAGTCAAAGGGCTAGATCCCGTGGTCAAACGCTACAGGGTTAGGCGGGACGGGGGCCCTGGGGGGGTAGCAATGCCACCGGAGCGTCGTACCGGGCCCTCATACATGCGGGGTGGTGTTGTGGCATGTCCGAAGAGGCGGCACGCGTCTCCGGGTTGTGGCCCCCCCTCACGGACGGCAATGAAACGGTAGTAGACGTTCTGCGGTAACGATGCAGCGTGAATATTATTAAATACTTGGAGCGCGATAAAATCATGAGTTTTTTACACAACGTGGGCACATGTGCTATAGGACTGATGGTAATTTTTCATAATTTTTTGTGATGGAGAAGTATCTGAGCACTTCCCTCTACGCGGATTGCTCTTCGCACGTCTACGACTGTGGCCGGCGGCCTCCGGGGGCTAGCATACCGTCAAATCTTGCGTAGGCGGCCTCTCACAAATCTGGAAGTGTTGAGGCGGTTGCAAACGCCCAGCACGCGTCTCCGGTGCGTGCCCCCCCCCTCACGGACGCCGCCACCGCCGGCACCTGGTGGGGGGAAACGGACGCGTCGGGTCTACACGGAGTGGATGTAGCTGTGGGTTTGGCCCGGATGTTGCTCCAAAGTGTTCCTCTGGGCCGACCTAACACAACCGGGTGGAGAGGTCCACTGGTCAAAGCCCGTCCGTGCAAAGTCAAAGGGCTAGATCCCGTGGTCAAACGCTACAGGGTTAGGCGGGACGGGGGCCCTGGGGGGTAGCAATGCCACCGGAGCGTCGTACCGGGCCCTCATACATGCGGGGTGGTGTTGTGGCATGTCCGAAGAGGCGGCACGCGTCTCCGGGTTGTGGCCCCCCCTCACGGACGGCAATGAAACGGTAGTAGACGTTCTGCGGTAA
>NW_025232091.1:0-10284 GCF_018294505.1 Triticum aestivum | reverse complement strand
TGCCTACTCATTTATGTTTGTTGTCATGCCTGCTACTGCTTAGAGTTGAGTCAGGTCTGATTCATCGGGGATGAATCAGAGGCGTGTGAACATGTCCTACTGTGTGTGAGCTAAGTGTGTGAACACGATTTGGTAAAGGTAGCGGTGAGAGGCCATGTAGGAGTACATGGTGGGTTGTCTCATTGCAGCCGTCCTCAGGAACTGAGTTCTGTGTTTGTGATCCATGATTCAGCTACTACCACGCATTGGGCCCGAAACCAATGGACCCTCTCGGCTTCTTGATCACCCTTGTCCTCTGTCCAGGAGTTGCAAGTAGTTTCTGGTGTTTGTAGTATGCTGGAGGCCGTGCGCAGCGCTGACCGTAGGGGTGGGCTGTGATGCGGTAGGCACGTGGCACGGTGTACCGGGCGCCCGTTTGGTGTCTCGGGAACCCTGTTCACATCGTTTGGGGCTGTGAGCGAAACTCTGGCCGGATCTCCTCATGGATGGAACCCGAATAGGGGATAAACCTGGACTAGAGACTTGAGTGTTTAGGCAGGCCGTGGCCGACACCCACGTTGGGCTTCCGCTTGAAGGTTGCCGAGTACATGTCGTGTAAACGGCGGTAAGTGGTGAGAGCGTGTGTGAAGAAGTACACCCCTGCAGGGTTAACATCATCTATTCGAATAGCCGTGTCCACGCTAAAGGACTTCTGGGTTGCTTATATCAGTTCATAGACAAGTGAAAGTGGATACTCTAAAATACGCAAGATAAGCGTGAGTGCTATGGATGGCGTTCTCGTAGGGAGACGGGAGCGGTTCCATGGTGGTGTATTGATATGGTGAATATGTGGACTCGTGTGCGCCACCTCAAAAGAGTTACATTGCAGTCGTAGTTTAGGATAGCCACCGAGTCAAAGCTGGCTTGCTGCAGTTAAACCCCACCACCCCTTTGTTGATAATGATGCATATGTAGTTAGTTCTGATGTAAGTCTTGCTGGGTACATTTGTACTCACGTTTGCCTATTTTATGTTTTTTGCAGAGAGACTTCGGTCTCGCTAGTAGTTCCGCGTGGACTTCGACGTTTAGCTTGTTACCTCAGCTACGATCTTGTGCCCTCGGCAGGATCTGGTAGATAGTCAGGCTTCTCTGCCTTTTTCATTTATAGATGTCTGTACCCAGACATGATAGCTTCCGCTTGTGCTTTGACTTGTATGCTCTGAGTGTTGGGTCATGAGACCCATGTTTGTAATATCTCGCTCCTCGGAGCCTATTGATTAAATACTTGAGTCGTAGAGTCATGTTGTGATGTCATGTTGTATTTGCACATATCGAGCATATTGTGTGTATGTTATTGAAATGCTTGGTATGTGTGGGATCTGACCATCTAGTTGTTTATCTTTAGTAGCCTCTCTTACCGGGAAATGTCTCCTAGTGTTTCCATTGAGCCTTGGTAGCTTGCTACTGCTCCGGAACACTTAGGCTGGCCGGCATGTGTCCTTCTTCGTTCCTGTGTCTGTCCCTTCGGGGAAATGTCACGCGATGAATACCAGAGTCCTGTTAGCCCGCTACAGCCCGGTTCACCGGAGTCCTGCTAGCCCAGTGCTACAGCCTGGATTCACTCGCTGATGACCGACACGTTCGATGCTGGGTCATGGATGCCTGTCCCTGTAAGTTTGTGCCACTTTGGGTTTACGACTAGCCATGTCAGCCCGGGCTCCTTATCATATGGATGCTAGCGACACTGTCATATACGTGTGCCAAAAGGCGCAAACGGTCCCGGGTAAAGGTAAGGCGACACCCGTGGGAATACCGTGCGTGAGGCCGCAAAGTGATATGAAGTGTTACATGCTAGATCTATGTGGCATCGAGTCGGGGTCCTGACACTTGTGACCCCTGTTTGCAATAAATGCTATGATGGCTCTTCTGAGCCTTTATCCATATAATTGTTGAGTTATGCTGTGATGCCATGTTGTACAGCACATACTTGCATGTTATGCGTACGTGTAATGTGTAGTGCTATGTGTGGGATCTGACTATCTAGTTGTTTATCTTTAGTAGCCTCTCTTACCGGGAAATGTCTCCTAGTGTTACCGCTGAGCCATGGTAGCTTGCTACTGCTCTGGAACACTTAGGCTGGCCGGCATGTGTCCTTCTTCGTTCCTGTGTCTGTCCCTTCGGGGAAATGTCACGCTTTGAGTACCGGAGTCCTGTTAGCCCGCTACAGCCCGGTTTACCGGAGTCCTGCTAGCCCAGTGCTACAGCCCGGACCCACTTGCTGATGACCGACACGTTCGAAGCTGGGTCATGGATGCCTGTCCCTGTAAGTCTGTGCCACTTTGGGTTTACGACTAGTCATGTCAGCCTGGGCTCTTTATCATATGGATGCTAGCGACACTATCATATACGTGAGCCAAAAGGCGCAAACGGTCCCGGGCAAAGGTAAGGCGACACCCGTGGGAACACCGTGCGTGAGGCCGCAAAATGATATGAAGTGTTACCGGCTAGATCGATGTGACATCGAGTCGGGGTCCTGACAGCGTTGGTATCAGAGCTTGACTGCCTGTAGGATTACCAAGCCAAACTGGTCGAAGTTGAGTCTAGAAATTCTTTAGTTATATAAGGGAATTGATTGTGGGATGGAACGTAAGGCTCTTTTTACTCCTTATACCTCATGCCCTTCTGATCTAAGTCATCTTATCTTTCCTGCGGGGATTAAGAACTAGGCTATCTCTTCTTTCTATTAGGATCACGTGTTACCAATCCGTAGACCTATAGAATTGTTGGACTTAAGCCTCGTTTCAGTTCCTATTACTTCCGTATGTTAAATTGTTGATCTCGAAACCTTGATATTGTGCTTCTGAGTGGTTATGCCACCATTTTTGTGAATGCCTCAAGTCTTTTCTGAGCATTTACAGCCGTTATGCTGTCCGAGTCATCCCAGGTTTCTAGATAGTCTGAAGCATTTGCAAAATCCCTTCCTTCCGTTCCGATGTTCCTTTGGGCCAGATTAACCACACTAATCGGTGAGTTGAGGTACTTTGTTACCTCGGCGTATATGTTGGAGATATTATTATGACCCTGGGTGTCTTAGGGGATCATCTAGTAATTTAGCCATGATTGTGTTCCCAGTGTGATGATTCTGGCCTTTATTCTCGGAAGCATCCCGTGATGCTACTTAGTAGTAGGTATTCTACTCCTGGGTTCTGAACCCGAGATTCACTCTACCTACTTCATGTTGATAGTAATTGCTAGTGCCTTTAGGATATTAGTAACCTTTGCGATAGTCCTTGAAGTCCGTGGTATCTTCTTCTTCCAAATACCATGAACTACTTATGGCAGAAGTTCCTCGTTGAATTGAAATATCACAACAGGATTATTCTTGATGAGTTCTCCGTTATATATTGTGACTCTGCCAGTTCTACTTTTCTGCATGGGTTATCCGGAAGAAACATGTGGAATTCGTTCGACATGCTAAACCATGCATCCACAACTCAGAAAATCATATGTTCCTTGAGTTGTCTCTCTTTAGTTGCATTCTGACCCTCGTCTATCAATTGATAGCCAAGAGTATGCGTGCGTTCGTTTATCGATGCCTATTACTCTTGTGGTCCGTCAAGCCATTCTATCGCAGAATGACTAGGAGAAACAAACTCCAGTACCTCTTCCATATCCAGGATTGGGTCAGAGAAGTTGTGCTCCGCAGATCAAATTGCTAATCTAGCTTTCGTTCTGTTCTACCTTGGAGTATTACATATTTTATATCGAGATTGTTATAGGAATTGCACACCATCCCATGAACTCTTGGTACAGTGATACTTCTTGCCATCACTGTTCATTCCTCGGCCCTCGTGTTGATGCAACCGGAATACCGACAAATGAATTGTGATGTGTGAAATCAATACTGCTAGCAACTCTGTTGCTTGGTAGTTAAAGGATAATAATTTCATTCTTAGTATATTGGTTTTCGAATCATCCTTCTAAGACTGATCGTGCTACCTAGTCCTTATTTCGGTGCACCCTTCGATTGATGAGTTAGGATCTTGTCAAGTCCTCACTCATTTGATCATATCGTCTTGCCCTCAAAAGCAAGATTGTTCTCGAGCTTAGTAACATACCGGTGGTTCGTGACTTTCCAAATATCTTCTTGGAGGTGTTACCGGGTTGTCACCTGACCGCTATGTTGAGTTCGTGATCAAGTTGGTTTCTTATGAACCACCTTCTTTCCAAGAATCGGTGTTAGATATCCCTGAGCTAGTTGGTTAAGCTGGACAACAACTTGGAGAGTTGGAAGATAAAAACTTGTCTGACTTAGTTCGTTCCAAAGGGATATTCTTGTGTAGTGTGTGTTGAAGAAAGATGATATCTTCATCGATTGGTCCCTGTGATCAGTTGCTGGACCTATTGTCTTATCAATCCCTTGATTTGAGTGTGGGCTATCGTCAAATCAAATCAGTACCAACGATGCTCGTAATGTTGTCCTACTCGTGGTTGATCCCTCGAGCATACACCATTACATCTTTGGTCTGACCAATACTATCACCGTGTTCACATGATGGTGGAAGTCCAGTAATATGGAAATTCCGATGAGTTGCTGTTGAGCCCATCAGTAGCATTTTGTCTCCCCCCATGAATCATGTTGAACATCAACCTAGTGTTGGAAACTTGTGTAAGCATTTCTTCGTGTTTCGTTCATGAAGCATATGTTTGAATGAAAGTAGTGATTTTCCCTAATTCATGTGCATATGATGCAAGTTGCCGCCATGAATTTGAGGAAGATTGTTTTGTTTTCCTGGAATCATTCCAAATTAGTCATGCACACGTGCGAAGTATTCTGTGGTTTGGAGACTTGCAACCTTCATTCCATATGTGTCCCGAGCACACCAAGCCACTGATTGATTTGTTCAAGGGGAAGAAGTTCCTTCATAAGAGCTAATCATATGACTTATGCAAGGACTTCGTTATCCACGGTGATGGTTCCCAACCAGAACTCGGTAGTGTTTTATTGTAAGACTACCACGTGGTCATGCTTGTCTGGGACAACGTGTTCACATGTTTGTAGCAGAACCAGCTCATGTTTTGGAGCTTGCTATCGTAGTTCATCTCCCGAGAATCCCGCAACGTCATCTCGTCGATTTGTGTTGCAAACTTTCATTTTTCTTCCTAAGACTCGATGAGCCTGTAATATCCTAACACCAACCAGAGCTGAATCTCAGGCAGATATGATGGTTGGAACATTTCCCTAAGAACTATAATATTGGTCTCTCGATAACCGGTAAGGTGGATGTCGTGGCCAACACACCCATTCGGTAGACCTATTATTATAGTATCTTGTTTGAGGAAGTTGGCCACCCCCCCCTAGGGATTTCGTAGGATTTACTCCCTAGTTGCCCCTATGGATTTTTGTGTTCCCGAAGTCCGACCTTTACTTGATGTTCTAAATATCAAACCATATCTATGGGTGGGTTACACTAGCACATCAAGGAGAACATTAGAAGCGGAGTGCTAAATGTCTCTCGGTCGATCATCCAGATTTTATTTGCTTGGCCTCGCTAAGGTGAAAACTGAGAAAGTGTTATCTTCCTTTGCATCTGCATCCTCCATCACCATTCATCATGGTAGTAAGTTGTGCTACCGGACCCTTGACACGGATGTTGGTAAAACCTTGATGAATGTGGGAATGCTCAAGTTCTTGAGAGCATGCACAAGCGCTACGTCTTATCCTCGGCACTAGCTGGGATTGCCCCAGATTCTTCGGTTATGCTATAACCACTCCAACAGTGAATTCACTCTTTATTGTTGGGTTCTTCCCCAGTTACCAGAATCATTCCCAGCATTTGCATTTTGTTCCCAGCTTGCACCGCCAATGTGCCATTCTACCACGGGTCTCTTCCATCTCCGGTGATAAGCAAATTCATCCATTACGTTGTCTTCAACAAGGTAATCCACATCATCCAAGTCCGAGTATGCCATTCTACCGACCCCCTCCAAATGATCGCTTGTGATTACCTTAGGCTGGTATAAAGAGTTCCAATGATCTCTGAATCAAAAGTAATTCTTTTTGCCACTTAAGATAATAATCTACGAATCACCCTCCTCCAGGATGTTTCGTCGTGGTATCATGGCAACTCAACTCCTCGCTACGTTGACAATCGTTTACCACCTTCTTAGGTGTGGAATTGTTGTCTACCTAGTGAACCTTCATCATCCGTTTCTTCCCCCCCCCTCTTGATGTGTATCTCGTGTCTCAACCGAGAGATGGTTCTATGTCTCATTCCGTGAGTTAATCCTGAGTTGTTCGACCTTCGAGAAGACCGATCCTTCTAGAGTTTTCCTTTCCTCTTCTTTTCATGATTAGCTGGAGTTCTCAGAGCAAGACGACAAGACAAAGATGGTGTTCGAATCAACGTTCCTATGAAGTGCACCCTGGATCGTGAAGATTATACTAGTCCGCGTTACCCTTCACCTTACCCTACGCTTGAATCTCGAGACGAGATTCTTGTTTAGTGGGGGTGAGTTGTCACATCCCTAGCTTCTGGTAATGCACTAGGCTAGACCACTTGTGAGCATCATGTTTTATTTCAAATAAAATTTGAACTGAGGAATTCAGAAGCCTCAAAACTTAAATAAAAGAGGGGCAAGAAACCCTAAAATTGCAATCAGTAAATCCAAAATGCCCTAGAAATAGCTCTGACAATTTTGGCAAGAGTTATATATCAAACCAAAATTTTGGGACATTTCTAAGGAATTATTGGGCTCTGATTTTAAATCAATATTTTATTTGAATTTGGAGTTATATTCATAATATATAATGAATATATTTTCAAATGACCTGAGATATTTTTATTATGTGTGGAGAAGTCCATTAGGTGACTTAAAAAATATCCAGGGAAGTTTAGGCACTGTTTTCAAATTCTGTTTGAATTAAAATTCAGTGCCAATTAAATAAAACAGAACAAAAATAGAAAACAGTAAAAAAAGAGAGAGAGAGAGAGAGAGAGAGAGAAGCCCAGCTTACCTGGCCTCACCCGTGCAGTCCACCAGAACTGGCCCAGCTGGCCAGCCCATCTGGCCGGCCCAGCCCACCTCCTCCCCCTTGTCTTCTTCCTCCTCTGCCAGGAGGACGAACAGAGGCGTGGCGCGCGCCCGAGAGGCCTCGGCCACCTCCTGCTTCCCCCCTGGCCACCTCCTGCCTGGTTGCCTCCCTCCTCGACGCCCGGAGACGCCACGCCACCTCCTCGGACCCCTCTCACTCTTCCTCGAGGCCCCGCTCCTCTGCTCTTTCTCTCTCGCCCGAACCCGAACGCAGCCGTCGCCGCCGACGAGAACCACCGCGGCCACCGCCTTTCCCTCGCCTCTCCGACGCGCCCCCGAGCTCCGCCGTGACGTTCCCGTCCCTACCACGGAGCCACAAGACGCCGGATGCCCTGGAGCGCCGTCACCGACGCCATCTTCTTCCTCTGCACCGACGGCCGTCGTCGCTTGATTCGCCGGCCACAGAGCGTCCCCGGCCTCGCCCTCGCGCTCGTTGGACTCGCGGTGAGCCACTGAACCGTTCCCCTCTTCTTCCCATGCCGTTGGGCCGCTCTAGCCATTGCTTCCGCCGGACCCGAGAGCTCGCCGCCGCCGTGCCTCGTCACCACCGTGGCTGGAGCCGTTGCAGCTCGAAGCCGAGCACACCACCGCACTCAACACGTCTCCAGGAGCCCGTAGCCGCCACTAGCTTCCCCTCCCGTGCCCCCGAACGCCAACCCCGACCTCGCCCGAGCTCCGGCCGCCGCCTCGCTCGCCGCCGTTGCTGATTCCGGCCACCCCCGCACCTTCCGTTGGTCCCCCTAGATGCGCACGGGCGCGGGCTACCTCCTGGTGCCCTTGGCGCATCGATCCGATGCCCCTAGCGCAAGTCTGGCGTGCTCCGCCGTGTCCTGTGGTCGCCGCCGGCTGGTCTCCGGTGACGCCGACGTGGCGCACTTACTTAGTCGCTAATGACCATGCTAAACACCCCCACAGACACTGACAGCGGGCCCCATAGCGGGTCAAAGCCCGAGTCAACGCGGGATTAGCCCCTGTGCCACTGACGTGTGGATCCCACACGTCAGGTTTGACCCTGGACAGCCGCGTTGACCCGCTGACGTCGTGCTGACGTCATGCTGACGCAATAAGTATTTTCTGGATTTAATATTATTCAGGAAATTTCAGAAAATAGCTAAAACTTCAATAAATCATAGAAAATTAACCGTAACTCCAAATGAAATAAATTATATATGAAAAATTATCAGAAAAATTCAAGGAATCCATCTGTACCATTTTCATGCATGTTAGAACAACTTATAGCTGCTGTTTAGCACAAATCAATTAAAGGGCATTTAAATAATCACATATGGAGTTTGAATTTGAATCTTGTATTCAAACCAACTTCATTTAACTTGTTGCTAGATGCATTAGCCCAAAACACATTCATTTTGCTATGTCATGATCATGCATCATATTGTGCATTGCATTGATTGTGTTTCCTTCTGTGTTGCCAGTATTTGTCCCCTCTCGATAGACGTGATACCGAGGATGTGATCGTTGACACTGATGAAGACTCAATGTTATCTTCAGAAGTGCCAGGCAAGCAAAACCCCCTTGTTCATTCTGATAAAATCCCACTCTCTCGCTCCTGCTCTCTTTTACTGCATTAGGACAACAACGACATATTTGATACTTGCTGCGGTAGCTGAACCCCTTTATCCTTTGCATGACCTGTCATTGCCACAGTAAATAGATGAAACCCACTAGCATGAGTAGGAGTTGTTTGAGCCCTGATGTGCCTACTCATTTATGCTTGTTTGTCATGCCTGCTACTGCTTAGAGTTGAGTCAGGTCTGATTCATCGGGGATGAATCAGAGGCGTGTGAACATGTCCTACTGTGTGTGAGCTAAGTGTGTGAACACGATTTGGTAAAGGTAGCGGTGAGAGGCCATGTAGGAGTACATGGTGGGTTGTCTCATTGCAGCCGTCCTCAGGAACTGAGTTCTATGTTTGTGATCCATGATTCAGCTACTACCACGCATTGGGCCCGAAACCAATGGACCCTCTCGGCTTCTTGATCACCCTTGTCCTCTGTCCAGGAGTTGCAAGTAGTTTCTGGTGTTTGTAGTATGCTGGAGGCCGTGCGCAGCGCTGACCGTAGGGGTGGGCTGTGATGCGGTAGGCACGTGGCACGGTGTACCGGGCGCCCGTTTGGTGTCTCGGGAACCCTGTTCACATCGTTTGGGGCTGTGAGCGAAACTCCGGCCGGATCTCCTCATGGATGGAACCCGAATAGGCGATAAACCTGGACTAGAGACTTGAGTGTTTAGGCAGGCCGTGGCCGACACCCACGTTGGGCTTCCACTTGAAGGTTGCCGAGTACATGTCGTGTAAACGGCGGTAAGTGGTGAGAGCGTGTGTGAAGAAGTACACCCCTGCAGGGTTAACATCATCTATTCGAATAGCCGTGTCCACGGTAAAGGACTTCTGGGTTGCTTATATCAGTTCATAGACAAGTGAAAGTGGATACTCTAAAATACGCAAGATAAGCGTGAGTGCTATGGATGGCGTTCTCGTAGGGAGACGGGAGCGGTTCCATGGTGGTGTATTGATATGGTGAATATGTGGACTCGTGTGCGCCACCTCAAAAGAGTTACATTGCAGTCGTAGTTTAGGATAGCCACCGAGTCAAAGCTGGCTTGCTGCAGTTAAACCCCACCACCCCTTTGTATATAATGATGCATATGTAGTTAGTTCTGATGTAAGTCTTGCTGGGTACATTTGTACTCACGTTTGCCTATTCTATGTTTTTTGCAGAGAGACTTCGGTCTCGCTAGTAGTTCCGCGTGGACTTCGACGTTTAGCTTGTTACCTCAGCTACGATCTTGTGCCCTCGGCAGGATCTGGTAGATAGTCAGGCTTCTCTGCCTTTTTCATTTATAGATGTCTGTACCCAGACATGATAGCTTCCGCTTGTGCTTTGACTTGTATGCTCTGAGTGTTGGGTCATGAGACCCATGTTTGTAATATCTCGCTCCTCGGAGCCTATTGATTAAATACTTGAGTCGTAGAGTCATGTTGTGATGTCATGTTGTATTTGCACATATCGAGCATATTGTGTGTATGTTATTGAAATGCTTGGTATGTGTGGGATCTGACCATCTAGTTGTTTATCTTTAGTAGCCTCTCTTACCGGGAAATGTCTCCTAGTGTTTCCATTGAGCCTTGGTAGCTTGCTACTGCTCCGGAACACTTAGGCTGGCCGGCATGTGTCCTTCTTCGTTCCTGTG
>NW_025232090.1:0-10284 GCF_018294505.1 Triticum aestivum | reverse complement strand
GGGATCTGACTATCTAGTTGTTTATCTTTAGTAGCCTCTCTTACCGGGAAATGTCTCCTAGTGTTACCGCTGAGCCATGGTAGCTTGCTACTGCTCTGGAACACTTAGGCTGGCCGGCATGTGTCCTTCTTCGTTCCTGTGTCTGTCCCTTCGGGGAAATGTCACGCTTTGAGTACCGGAGTCCTGTTAGCCCGCTACAGCCCGGTTTACCGGAGTCCTGCTAGCCCAGTGCTACAGCCCGGACCCACTTGCTGATGACCGACACGTTCGAAGCTGGGTCATGGATGCCTGTCCCTGTAAGTCTGTGCCACTTTGGGTTTACGACTAGTCATGTCAGCCCGGGCTCTTTATCATATGGATGCTAGCGACACTATCATATACGTGAGCCAAAAGGCGCAAACGGTCCCGGGAAAAGGTAAGACGACACCCGTGGGGATACCGTGCGTGAGGCCTCAAGGTGATATGAGGTGTTACCAGCTAGATCGATGTGACATCGAGTCGGGGTCCTGACAGCGTTGGCATCAGAGCCGGACTGCCTGTAGGTTCTCCAAGCCAAACTGGTCGATGTTGAATCTAGAAATTCTTTAGTTATATGTAGGGGAATTGTTTGTGGGTTGGAACGTAAGGCTCTTTTTACTCCTTATACCTTATGACTTTCTGATCTGAGTCAGTCCATTCTTCCACCGGGGGTTAAGGAATTAGGATCTATTCTCTCTATCAGGATCACGTGTTACTAATCAGTAGTACCTTATAAGTTTGATGGATACAAGCCTAGTTCAGTTCTACTACCACATTATGTTGCCAGAATGGTTTCAGAACTTTGATATGAGGATGTTGAGTGTGTACGAAATCCTTTGTCAAATGTCTCAAAATCCTTTTTGAGCATTTACAGCTATTATGCTGCCGAAATTTTGCTAGAAATTCTAATGCCTTTGCATTATGATTATGCTGTCAGATGGCCACTCGCGACCTTAATCAAGTGGTTCGCCTGACTCGATGCCTAGATGTACCCGGCCATACTGCCAAGTTGGTCAGGGTAATGACTGAGGCTGGATACCGCTGGTATCCTGAGTACACGGTCGAAGAGCAATTTCGGGACTTCAATCAAAGCCAGTATCTCTGCACTGTCAGGATATTTCCATCTTATCCTGGATCCACCGAGCCTCTTCACTGCTCCTATGGACTCGGGGTTACTATTGAGATGGCTGTGCAGGACGCCGCCTACTCTATGATGACCATTATGCGAGTCAGATCTGGTTTATTTCGGGACTCTGATTTCCGGTATATGCCAGGATCACTTCCGGGAGCACAAGGATATCTCCAGGCTATTTATGCTGACTCCACTCAGGAGGATTCACGGACTCGCACCACTGCTGAGATGCTCGAGGATAAGGACCGTGAAAATCGGGCCTTAAGGTTAGAGCTTTTCAATACCCGTGCTGACCACTGGGCCACTTTGACTCGGTTCGCACCGGCGGTACAAGCTGGATTCTCAGATATGCGCGATCTCTATCCTGTGAGATCTGCTCTGCCAGACGTGATGGTTTGGCATGATGTAGGAGGCATCACCCCACCTCGCGGTCCCCGCAGGCCACCGTCTGTTGGTCCAAGGCCTCATCCTAGCCCCTATGGTCCACAAGCTCCGCGAGACCGTCTGTTCCCGGATGATCATGTTGAGCTTCCAGGCTATGGAGGTGACTTCTACGAGGACTACTACGGATCGGTCTGAGTAGTGGTAGTATCACTAGTTCGCACTAGCCGTGTCGTCTATCGTCCTGCGTGACTCGTGGGATATGACCTAGTTGTACTCTTTCCGGAGGTGTAGAAAAATAATGTATAGGAGCTTGGAATGCCTCCGATGAGATGTAATCTGTTTTCTCACCGTAATAGTACTTTGTTTGGTCTTGTACTAAACCTTGTATGGTGTGTATGACGATGGAATAAAAGAAGCAGTTTCTGTATCTACCATGTCATACGGATGATCATCTTGCATTCCGAGTTATTCCTTACCTTATGTATCCTATGTCGGAATTTTATCATTCTGACTAAATCATTGTCTTGTTCACCTAGGATGGTCAACACGCGCGCTAACCCTGCTTCCCAAGAGCAGGCCGAAGGCAGTGAAGCCAGGGATGCAAATCTGCCTCATCCTCCTTCACTAGCCGAGGTTATGATGGAAGCTGAGAGAAACAAGCGGGAGACAAACCGTTTGTTGGAGCGTATTGAACAGAACACAGCACACCATCAGAGGGCTAACGTGGTGTCACTCAGTGATTTTATCAAACTGCATCCACCCACGTTCCACCACTCCGTCGAGCCTCTCGACGCTGATGACTGGCTTCGCAGTATCTCTCACAAGCTGCGTTCCGCGCTGGTAGCGGAGGCTGACAAGGTCACCTTTGCTGCATATCATCTTGAAGGCCCCGCCAGTCTATGGTGGGAGAATTATGGAGCTATGCGCCCAGCGGGCCATGTCACTACTTGGGCTGAGTTCAGCGAGGCTTTCCGTGAACATCACATTCCGGAGGGTCTCATGGACCGTAAACGTGAGGAATTCTGCAATTTCACCCAAGGCCGACTTTCTGTGGATGTCTATAGCAGGGAGTTTGGTAATCTCGCACGATATGCAACTGAGGAAGTTTCTACTGACGCCAAGAAGCAAGCAAGGTTCCGTAAGGGCCTTAGTCCTGAGCTTCGCCGCGACCTCCGTCTGCATGAGTGCACATCTTTTTCGAAACTTGTCAACAAAGCCATCAGTGCTGAAACTGGTCAGACTGACTATGACGCAACACGCAAGCATGGACGTGACATGGGTTCCTCATCCGGTGCTGGTCCTCAGAAGCGCCGCGTGTGGGTGCCCAACACCGCTCTACCCCCCAGATTCACACCGAGGCCATCTTTCCAGGCGCCTCGCCCTGTTCAACAGTCTGCACCGGCCAAGCCCTATGGGGGTCCAACCAATAATGCTCCTCCACGTACCAGTTCCGTGACTTGTTTCAAGTGTGGGGAATCTGGTCACTATATGCGTGAGTGTCCCCAGACCAACCCCAATCAATCTGCTAAAGCTGTTGGCCGTGGCAAGCCGACAGGGAAGGTGTTTCATGCTAAACCGGTCACCGCTTCACGTGGCCATGTCAACTGTATCTCTGCCGAAGAAGCTCAAGAGGACCCCAACGTCGTTCTCGGTACGCTTCTTGTTAACTGCCACCCGACATCTGTTCTTTTCGATACAAGAGCCTCTCATTCTTTTATATCTGAAAATTATGCTCGTTTGCATAACGTTGCATTCTGTGACTTGCCATCCACTATGGAAATCTCTACCCCTGGGTCTAGATGGCAGACCTCTAGGGTAAGTTATGGAAATGAGATCCAAGTCGACAGACTTGTTTTCCTTGCATCTTTGATAGCCCTTAAATCTTCGGATATTAATATCATTTTGGGTATGGACTGGATGTCAGCTCATCAAGCCAAAATTTATTGCTTCTCTAGGACTGTTCAACTCACCCATCCTTCGGGGAAGATAGTTAATGTCTTGACCCGAATAGCCAAGCGACAATTATATTCTCTTAACGCCAGCCCTTTGCCAGACCTTGAGGACGTTCCGGTAGTCCGTGACTTTCCGGATGTCTTTCCAGAGGAATTGCCAGGTGTTCCACCTGACAGGGATGTTGAGTTCGTAATAGACCTCATTCCAGGAACCGTTCCGATTGCTAGAAGACCCTATAAGATGGCACCCCTAGAACTAGCCGAGCTTAAGAAACAACTCGATGAGTCCTTGAAAAAGGGTTTCATCCGACCTAGTTCATCTCCGTGGGCTTGCCCCGTCCTATTCGTCAAGAAGAAGGATGGTACGGACCGGATGGTTGTAGATTACCGACCTGTCAATTTGGTCACAATCAAGAACAAATATCCACTTCCCAGGATCAACGATCTGTATGATCAGCTCGCTGGATCCTCAGTCTTCTCCAAGATGGATTTGAGGTTGGGCTACCATCAAATCAAAATCAGAAACGGGGACATTCCTAAAACGGCCTTTGTTACTCGTTATGGCCAATACGAGTACACCGTCATGTCCTTCGGTTTAACCAACGCTCCAGCCACCTTTTCTCGGTTAATGAACTCAATCTCCATGGAGTATTTGGATAAATTCGTCGTAGTTTACCTCGATGATATACTCATCTACTCCAAGAACGAGGAAGAACATACCGAACATCTAAGGCTAGTGTTGAAGAAACTTCGAGAGCATCGCCTTTATGCCAAATTTTCTAAATGTGAATTCTGGTTGTCAGAAGTGACCTATCTGGGTCATGTAATATCTGGTAAAGGTATTGCTGTTAACCCTGAGCGAGTTCAAGCCGTCCTTAATTGGACTCCACCTGAATCGGTCAAGCAAGTTCGAAGTTTTCTAGGCTTAGCGAGCTATTGCCGTCGCTTTGTCGAGAACTTCTCCAAAGTTGCCAAACCTCTAACCGAACTCCTCAAGAAAGATAAGAAGTTCGAATGGACTCCACAATGTGAGCACAGCTTTCAGGAACTGAAAAGACGCCTGACCTCTGCTCCCGTGCTGGTACCGCCAGACTTCTCCAAGGACTTTGTTATCTACTGCGACGCCTCGCGACAAGGACTAGGTTGCATTCTCATGCAAGATCGACACGTAATTGCTTACGCTTCACGGCAATTGCACCCACATGAGGAGAATTATCCTACTCATGATCTAGAGCTTGCAGCCGTAGTCTATGCACTTAAGACCTGGCGACATTACCTTCTCGGTAATCGTTGCAAAATATTCACTGATCACCAAAGTCTGAAGTACATTTTCACCCAACCGGATCTGAATCTCAGGCAAAGACGTTGGGTTGAATTGATCATAGACTTCGACTTAGGAATAACCTACACCCCAGGGAAAGCCAACGTCATGGCTGATGCGCTAAGTCGTAAATCTTATTGTAACAACCTGATGTTACAACAAAGTCAACCGCTTCTCCATGAGGAATTTCGGAAGCTTAACCTTCACATTGTTCCTCAAGGTTTTCTTTCCACCTTGGTAGCAAAACCTACTCTTACGGATCAAATCATCGCTGCCCAAAAGCGAGATAAGGGTATATCTAAAATCAAAGAGAACATTGCTAGCGGAGGTGCTAGTTGTTTCTCCACAAATGATCATGGTGTTGTGTACTTCGAGAACCGTCTAGTGGTTCCCAAGAACCAGCATCTACGGCAGCTGATCCTTAAGGAGGCTCATGAATCTCCTCTCACCATTCATCCCGGTAGTACTAAGATGTATCAGGACCTACGCCAGAGGTTCTGGTGGACTAGGATGAAAAGAGAAATTGCTCAGTATATTGCTAATTGCGACGTCTGTCGTCGTGTAAAAGCAGAGCATCAACGGCCTGTTGGCACCCTTCAACCCTTAGCTATTCCTGAATGGAAATGGGATAAAATTAGTATGGATTTTATTACCGGTTTTCCCAGGACCAAGAGAGGGAATAATGCTATTTTCGTCGTGGTCGATCGTCTTTCCAAAGTAGCCCATTTCTTACCTGTTCGTGAGAGTATAACCGCTAGTCAGCTGGCAGATCTGTACATCTCCCGAATAGTGTCTCTCCATGGTGTTCCTTTGGAAATTAACTCGGATCGAGGAAGTCTTTTCACCTCTCGATTTTGGGAAAGTTTCCAAAATGCTATGGGAACCCGTCTCTCCTTTAGCACCGCTTTCCACCCTCAGTCGAGTGGTCAAGTGGAACGCGTCAATCAGATTCTAGAAGACATGCTCCGAGCCTCTGTTATCTCCTTCGGAATGGACTGGGAGAAGTGTCTTCCATTTGCCGAATTCGCTTACAACAACAGCTATCAATCTAGCTTGGGTAAAGCCCCTTTTGAAGTTCTCTATGGACGACGATGTCGAACACCCCTTAACTGGTCAGAGACCGGGGAAAGACAATTCTTTGGCCCGGATATGATTCAGGAAGCAGAAGAACAAGTTCGTATCGTTCGTGAAAAGTTGAAAACAGCCCAATCTCGCCAAAAGAGTCAATATGACCGAAAACATAGGGCTATGACTTTCGAGGTTGATGAGAAGGCTTATCTTCGGGTCACCCCTCTGAAGGGAACCCATCGTTTCGGTATCAAAGGCAAATTGGCTCCTCGTTACATTGGACCTTTTCGCATTCTTGCCAAACGAGGAGAAGTTGCCTACCAGTTGGAACTACCTCCGCACCTCTCCAGAGTTCACGATGTCTTCCACGTTTCTCAACTCAGGCGTTGCTTCTCGGATCCTATCCATGAAGTGGACCACGAAACGCTTGATCTCCAGGATGATCTTACATATCGAGAGTACCCCATTCGTATCCTCGATCAAGCCGAACGTACCACGCGACGTCATAATATCAAGTTTCTCAAGGTTCAATGGTCGCATCATTCTGAGGATGAAGCAACTTGGGAAAGGGAGGATCGTCTTCGACTCGAGTATCCCGCCTTCTTCCCGGAGGAACCCAAATCTCGGGACGAGATTCTTTTGAGTGGGGGTGAGTTGTCACACCCTAGCTAGTCATGCATTAGAGTGTTGCATCATGTTTACTCATTCATCAGAAACTTGAAATGGGGATGACAGAACCCCCAGTCCCCTCTGAAACCAACTAGGGTTACTAAAATAATTTTTCAATGAACCTGAAATGCCCTTCTAAAATGCCCATCATTTTTGTCTTGGTTCAGAACCTCTGCCAAAAATGGTGCACATTTTCCTAGGCCATCTTAGGGTTTTTGAATTAAATCATAGTTATTTGAATTTGGGCATTTAAAATAATATAAAATATTTAAATGCTCAAATATCTCCAAACTAAAATGTTTCATGTTGGAAATAATCCAACTATGGGCGAGGAATAGTTTGGTGATTTTTGAAGTTGCCTAGGTATTTTATTTAATTCAACAAAGTTGCAGATATATTAAATAAACAGAAAACAGAAAGAAAAGGGGGAAAACCTACCTGGGCTCCTCCACTGTGCGGCCCAGCCAGCTGGCTGGCCCAGCCAGCCCAGCCCACCTCCCTCCTCTGTCGTCTTCGTCCAGACAGAGGGAGGGGAGTGTGGCCGGCGCGCGCGCGCGCCACCGCGCCACGCCACCTGCTCGCCTGCTTGCTTGGCCTCCCCTCCTCGCTCGATGCCCTGGACGACGCCACGCCTCTCCCCCTGCTCTCTCTCTCACTCTCCCCGGCTCTCTCCTTCCTCTCCCTCGCTCTCTCTCTCACACGGCCGAACACCACCGTCGCCACCGTTCGCCGTAGCAGTCGTCTCCGGCCACCCCTCGCTCCCCCGACTAGCTCAGAAGCTCCGCCACTACTCCCTCTTCCTCCCCACCGCTCCACAGCTCCCCGGAAGCCCTGCATCGCCGCCACGTCGCCGTTCCCCTCTTCGGACTCCGACCACCGTCGCCGTCAAATTCGTCGTCTTCAGCGCGTCCCCGAGCCCGCTTCGACGCCCACTGCAACCGCGGTGAGCCTCCGAGTCGTTTCCCCCTTCTCCCCTGGTCTCTCCCGACCTCTAGGCCCTAGCCCCACCTCGGCCGAGAGCTCCACGCCGCCGACGATGTCGCCGTCGTGGCCACGGTCGCCGTAGCGCCCAACCGAGCACACCATCGTGCTCCACACATCACCAGGAGCACGTAGCACGCACCAACACCTCCCCTAACGCCCTACAACACTGATCCCGACCGCACCCGAACTCCGGCCGCCGCAGCCGAGCTCGCCGCCGTCAACTCCGGCCACCCCGAGCCCAACCACCATCACCAATAGCCGCGGCTCAACCTCAGCAACACGTAGATGCCTTCCGCCGTCCATTTGGTTGCCGGAATGGCAAAAAGCACTCTCGCCGCCGTCTCGGACCTCGCCGGCGTCATGTCGCCGGTGGGGTTTGACTTGTCCGACCTGGGGTTTGACCCCCCAGGGTCACTGACGCGTGGGCCCTGTCGGCCAGGTGGTTAGGTTAGCGCTAACTACTGTTAGTCAACCCCCCCTGACACTGACAGTGGGCCCCAGCGCCACTAATTAGTAATTAGGATTAATTTAAACCTGGTTAACCCCCCCTGTCACTGACGTGTGGGCCCCACACGTCAGGTTTGACCTCAGCCAGCCACAGTTGACCACTGACGTCATGCTGACGTCAGGCTGACGCAGTAATCGATTTTCTGGACTTAAATTTAATCAGGAAATTCCAGAATATTAATTAAACTTCAAAAATTCATAACTTTTATTCTGTAACTCCAAATTGGACAAATTATATATGAAAAATGATCAGAAAAATCCAATCTATCCATCTGTACTATTTTCATGCATGATCAAACAAGTTAAATTGATGTTTTAAGCAGAAGAAGAAAAAGCACTTTAAAAGGCCATGTTTGAGTTTGAAATTTGAATCTTTGATTCAAATTTGTTCAAACCCCTCTGGTTTTAGTTGCATTAGCCCAACACACTCATATTGCCATGTTTCATGCATGCATCATATTGTTGCACATTGTTTGGTGATGCTTGTGTACCGATGTCCTTTGCGACAGGTTCTGTCTCCGAGGAGTACCGTGATTACCCTAACGAAGAATCATATCCGAGCATCGAACCATCAGGCAAGCAACCAACCATTTGATCATATCGATACAATCCCATGTTCTCGCTCCTGCTCTCTTTTACTGCATTAAGACAACGCGATTCAAACTGCTGTGTGCTACGGTAGCTGAACCCATTTCCTCTGCATGACCTGTCATTGCCACAGTAACTAGATGAAACCCACTAGCATGTGTAGGAGTTGATTGAGCCATATGTATGTGTTGTTCCTACCTTGCTATGCCTGCTATGCCTAGAGTCGTGTCAGGTCTGGTTCATCTGGGTGATGGGCTAGAGTGAAATGATTATGTCGGTAATGGGAGTGGTGTGGTGAACACGATTTGGTAAAGGTATCGATGAGAGGCCATGTAGGAGTACATGGTGGGTTGTTTCATTGAAGCCGACCTTAAGCACTGAGATCTGTATGTGTGATTTAAGATACAGCTACTACCATGCATTGGGCCCTGAAATATGACCCCGCTCGACTTCTTATTCACCCTAGCTCTCTGTCCAGGAGTTGCAAGTAGTTTCTGGTGTTTGTAGCTACTGGAGGCCGTGGACAGCGCTGACCGTAGGGGTGGGCTGTGATGCGGTAGGTACGTGGCCGGGTATACCGAATACCCGTTAGGTATCTCGGGAACCCTGTTCACATCGTTCGGGGCCGTATGGGAAACCTCGGCCGGACTCCCTGCGGATGGAACCTGAATAGGCGATAAACCTGGACTAGAGGCTTAAGTGTTTAGGTAGGTCGTGGTCTACACCCACGTCGGCTTTCGCTTGAAGTCTGCCGAGCACATGTCGTGTGCAGACGCTAAGTGGTGGAAACATGTATGAAGAAGTACACCCCTGCAGGGATATCATGATCTATTCGAATAGCCGCGTCCGCGGTAAAGGACTACCTGGTTGCCTATACAGTTCATAGACAAGTAAATGGAAACCACTAAAAGCCTCAAGATAAGTGTGAGTGCCGAGGATGGCTCTTCCGTAGGAAGACGGAGGTGGATCCTCGGTAGTGTATTGAAGTGGTGAGTAGTGGACTCGTGTGCGCAAAACATTTCAAGTTGGAGTATCGTAGGATAGTCTAGCCAAGAGTCAAAGCTGGCTTGCTGCAATAACTCCACCAACCATTCTTGATACTATGCATGTATGTAGGGTCTGATGTAAGTCTTGCTGAGTACCTTTGTACTCATGTTGCTATAATCTACATTTTTACAGAAGACGCTGCAACCCCTTCTGATGGGTTCTATGTAGACGTTGACATCAACGAGTAGGCTAAAGACCCAGGTGGTGACCCTGAGCTTGTGATGGACCACGTAGTATAGCTAGGCTTTCCAAGCCTCTTTTATTTTACTAGTTGTCTGTACCCAGACAATGTACTTCCGCTGCTGGCTTGTATGACTGTATGACTTGTATGTTGGGTCGTGAGACCCGTACCTTTGTGAATGTTATGTATGGCTCCCTGAGCCTTAAATAAAGTACTTGTGTCATAGAGTCATGTTGTGATGCTTCATTGTATTTGCACATATCGAGCATATTGTGTGTATGATTGAAATGCTTGGTATGTGTGGGATCTGACTATCTAGTTGTTTATCTTTAGTAGCCTCTCTTACCGGGAAATGTCTCCTAGTGTTACCGCTGAGCCATGGTAGCTTGCTACTGCTCTGGAACACTTAGGCTGGCCGGCATGTGTCCTTCTT